>NC_143090.1:6969696-7272727 GCF_061535455.1 Colias philodice
AGACATCAAACGTTGACTTTTAATTAAAACTCCCAAATATATTCATCCAGCAATTTCACGTGAAAACGTTCACAAAACGTATATATTCGTATAATTTAGTAGCATTGTTGGCGAAGGATTGTGCGTGCAGGGGCGCTGGCTTGGGGCAGTTACTCGTAAAATTGCAGCGAAACCTTAGGGGACCGTCTCAAGACGCTGTGCATTCTTAGACGGGATGTATACGCTGAATATTCAGATCAGACAGTATTTTATTTGATACTGTAGAGATTGTGAATGGAATACAGGTACAAGAGATAGCTAGTAATATACCCGTCGAATTGTTCTGATGTAGGTACCTAACTTAAAATGGAAATTTTTACAAATAATATAGGTATTCCTAAAATTCTTTAATTTATAAGGGATCGTCACTTGTCTAATGGCTTACTATAGGTAAAACAAATGATAAAAAACAATGAGTTGAAAGTAGCTTTTATAATACCAATCCAAACCACCATGATCGTGTCCAATAATAATTCAAACTAAAGCTAAGAAATTGTCGTTGTAAGATGATTTATCTTCTCTTCTTCCCTATACTGTAACATCAAGGAATCAACCCGGAGTCCGGACCAACGTAACAACGTCGAGGGCGCGGGGTCGTAAAACTACTTCCCCTTGCGAGTAAGAAATGCGAGTACCGACACTCCGTTTCATATACGTTTACACACGTTTTCCAAAATCAATGTTGTTGGAATAAGAATATCTTCAATTTTGTGTACGTAAACAAGTTTCAATATATTTTTATTGTGTTAATTTTTGACTTAACAAGAACGAATACCTAGTGGTTAGTTATTAAAGTGAAACTTCTTTGGACACGTTGAGAGTAAAACTTCAAAGTAACGCGACGATGTTGGTATCTTTGAATCTTGCCAATGGAGTTTCACTTCTGACACATGTGCTCGGCACACGCGCTCTTCTTTTTGTTGCGTTGCTAATCGTTTAGACATGTATATTTTTAACTAAGAAAATGGGCTAGATCAAACAAACACCTGAAAAATGAAATAAACTAGATACAGATTTTCATACATCATTCCAAATGAAACAAAAAATGTTCATTTACAATGATAAATAGCCATAGGTACACTGAGGCCATACATTTATTTCAATTCTAGTCACTGAAGCCAATTACGCTGTTTGATAAATACGACCAGCGAACATCTATTTAAAATATAGACATAATGTCCTAAACATTGTTCGTCCTTTACATGTTTTTATAAAGAATCAAAAACAAGCCGAATATTTAAATTGTTTGTTCCCATTACCTACGTATTTCGATTTATTACATACTAAAGAATCTCCCTATATTTTTATATCTCTCCGTCTATATCCCATTACTGATTTATACAGATACACTATTATACAAGATCTGCTGTTAACCTCGTTTCTCTATAAAAGTGGACAATTTCCCTATCATATTTCATTTAATAAACACTTAGAAATGGCGGTCCACTTTATCTTTGTTTATATCGCAGTATTATACATAATTAACGGCCGATAATTACACGCTCCGAGATCTTTACAGACGTTGAAATATAACAAACTGATAGAGCAGGTTTTTGTTGGATAAAGCAGTTTATAAACGAATTTTGTCGTAATATTATGACAAATCTGCGTTTACGATAAACCTTGATTGAGTGTGGTTTTCAAAGATTATTCGATATGAAAGGTGACAAGTATTATAATGAAAATTACACCAATGAATTCATAAAGTACGTGAGGCCGTCTGCATTCTGCAATGTTTAAAACGGTCCCATTAGATAATGTTCAATTCAGAAATTTAATAAAATTGTATCTCATTTTTTTTACTGCAGCACTGCACTATTCACTACATTTTTCTATATTCTCTACGAAATTGAAATAATAATTGTTCAATTGAGCAAAACTAAAGTCGCCTTTATCCAAGATACGAGCTCGTAGATTATCATGAA
This sequence comes from Colias philodice, assembly GCF_061535455.1. Taxonomy (NCBI): domain Eukaryota; kingdom Metazoa; phylum Arthropoda; class Insecta; order Lepidoptera; family Pieridae; genus Colias; species Colias philodice. The sequence goes on from NC_143090.1 coordinate 6,971,661, forward strand.
GATACCGTTTTAATTACGGTGTTGTACGTGTAATTAGCCAGCATTTGTGTTTAAATCAACGACGTATTTAGTTTTTAATTAAGCCTTACGAGTTCCCGCTTAACATACTCTAGCGCTGGTTAGGCAGCTTTTATGGGTGTTAAATTCATTATTTTAATTGAGAATCGCGTACAGTTTCGTAATATCTGGAAACTCAATTATTTAAACGGCTTTTAAATTGTCTTTATGAGTTTAATATCCAATCTCAACGGAATTAGTTTTTATTTCACAGAAGTTCGTATTAAGTTTCGTATATGGGTGTATAATTTATGCAGCTATTCGGAATGTAATTATTTGAAATATGTCTCGACAGCATTAAGTTTTACAATTCAGTTCATCTATACTAATATTATAAAGAGGAAAGGTTTGTAATTATGTAGATATGTATGTATGAATGGTTTTCACGCATAAACTACTGGACCGATTTCACTGAGCAACAGACTATATTGCATTTTCAAAAAAATTAGAGATCCTTACCAAAAATGCAATAATGTAACCCAAGGTGTAAAAAATTCCTTATTAAAATTCTGTCATCGCGTGCGCTGCGGAATCTTTTCCTTGAATTACGAGGATGGTTCTTATGAAAAAAAAAACGTAAACATGTAGGTACCACGGGCGAAGCCGGGGCGGACCGCTAGTATTATAATATACCTACATGACAACAAAGTGCCTACGTTTTGTTTTTCAAAACCAACTTCACTAAATTAAAATGCTCTACGAATCCAAAATATATCAAAAATTATCTGACATGTATGGCTTTGTTTAGTAACAGATTTTTTATCTCCTAAAAATCACAGACTCGCATATACCCACATAAGGAGTCGCTTTCGAAAATTCTCAACCGTGTAATTATAAAAATGTCACTCCTTATTAGAAACGGCTAGATATCAGTTACAGCTGCCAGTTAAGTTAATTTTTTAAGATACGCCTTTGGTTTGAGTGCAACAAATGTGGCTATGTTTGGGCATAATTATAGTGAAATGTTAATATTTTTATTAGATTAACTTTTATTGCGTTGTATTTTTAAAATCCCTAAATCTATACTGCTAATTAAGGATACATTAGAGGGGGATTTGTTAACACACATAGATTATTATCTTAACCTGTATGTTTTTATGCTTAGGTATATGTTTGTATGTTACTGACTCCTTTAGAGCTGATTATGACTCACTTTTAACGAAGAGCTTTAATTCAAAATTCATACACTTTTCAAGCATCGCATCGGTGGACGGTGACAATACAGTAATTTTATGACACACTATTTTTGACCAAATTATTAAAGCTTCTTGTTAAGTTTTTTAAATATTTTTATTTTTTAAATTAACTAATAATAAATTATCCATATACTTAATTGTGATGCGCCTCGTATCTTTTCCTCTAGGTATAGTTTATAAACACACATATTTCTATAGTTGCACAGTATTTTTGTAGAGTAACACATCGGTTTTATGGTCTGTCCCTACTTTCTAACGAGTAATGAAAATGTGTTTCTTCGCAAGAAACTGCTCGTAACAATGATTTATATTACGTAGAATACCACGCACGACGCATTTCCATCTAATATAGGTGTTTTTATGTACTTACTGCTGTGACGATAAAACATTTTTTATATTGTTTGATATTATAATGATTTTTATTTACATTCATGCCGTTGTGTACATGGATAACATTAAAATCAATTTCAATTAGAGATATTAAAAATGTATCTGATTCTGAAGGAAACTGAAAGTTTTCATATAGCAGGTAAGATTGTTTCAATTCTCTATAATATTTTAATTCTATAAAATACGCGGTCAGTCTAAAAATGTGTTGTTAATATTAATAATAGAAATTAAGAATAACATTTTAATACACTATTTACAGCAAATAATATTTATTTATAACTATATAAAATCTGAAATGATATAACTAATTCGGAAAATCTTTTGCCATACACAGCACGAATCTTCAATGTAACACCATTAGGAAATTACATCAAATATTCAGATGATATGAAAATTCAATAACTTTTGCTTTGTCATTTGTATGGACGCAGCGTAGCCGTTGCTCCTAGCAACGGCAACTTTCCCCGCCAAAAGCCTTCGTCAAGTTTCATAGAGTGCTCCGTGATCGTACTGCAAATGAACTTTCAGGGAATATTATAATTTGTGTGCGTTGCGAATGACTTGGTCTTCACTCTATTATTGCAGGCGGTGTAACCAACTTTTATTAAGAAGGAAAATACATAGGTACAATTTGTTATAAAGATTGAACGCAAGAAAGAGAAATCACGTCGCACACCTTTACAGTTCTAATGATTGTGTAAAGCCATGAAAAATATTATTTAAATTCTCTGTATTTTTTTATATTAAGACAATCAAGTTAATGGGTGTTTATGGGAATAACGAAAGGAGTATTAAATACGCAAGTATAAGATTTGACTGAAAAATACAAGAAACATCCTGAACAAGATTATAAAGAAAATTTGTATAATGACATCTTATGAACGTGTATGATTTAGAATACCTAATAATATATTTTTGTCTCTAGTCGCCATCAAAAAATCTTATTTTCATTTAAACACACTAAGTATTTCTTAAACAAAAAGGACCATACTACAGAGCGATAGAACGGTAGTAATGTAAAGGCACATCTTTATCCATCAAGATTTACAGCATGTTCGGCGTCGGCCATTCACTCCGCACTAAAGGGTAAAGTTCTTCCAAATATACTTCCCACTTCTCAGTGCAAAGGGCCGCCCTACGATTCAGCAAGAACCGTTTTATTACTTCTAACTGGAAAGAAACTCATTGGATACTTTTTTATTTGTTCTGCCCGTTTCTCTTCGTCCCTTTTTGTCTAGAAGTTTTTAAATACATTTTCCCTTTCGTCGTTTTTCCTCAAATACCTACGCTTTGTGAAAAGTTTTTATTGTACCCAAATTACTTTTGAGTTTGAGATTTTCTTCAGTTGTGTTGTAATTAGCTTCATTTGAATTTATATTAATGTTTGTGGAATGAATTGAAAGAAAGGGTCGGTGAATTTAATAATTCAACTAAATGTACAGGTACCTGCAATAATTCTTTCCTCATCAAGGCATATTTAAATAATAGACCTAAATTTCAATAATCTTGTAAAATCCATGGACAAATTTGATGTTATAAGTTTAATAAAAGACAATAAAGCAGTAGGTACACAAAGGGGCAGTTTAATCAAACACCTATCACTATAAAGCCAGGAGGTTTAAAGGCAAAACAAACGAGCAAATTAGTCCGCCCGACAGATCCTGATTGATGGATGGGTTACCCGCAGACACAGTCTTATTAACTTCTAAACAAAATCCCCGAAATGTTCGCCGAATTTGGAGCAATTTATTTATTAGTTTGCGGACTAATTATGGTTAATGTGTTTCAGTTGGAAACGGTGTTCGCAGAGGAAGTATTTTTGTGTATTTTACAATAGATACATTTTTGTTCTTTAAGAATATATTCAATATGTAATCTTTATTTTAATGTAATAATTTATTATTAATTTACTATGTACATAAATTAATTTAGAAATAAAGCTACTTATAATATTTCTTTGTTTTATTTACTTTTTTTATGTCATCTGTTTCACCCAGATTTTTGAAAACCACAAAACCAGTTTTGAGGTTATTTTCTGCAACAGTTAAATACTTAATTAAGATATTATCTTAATGAATATTTATGTTTGATTTGGTTTGTAATGATACTAATTATAATATTGATCATCATACAGATGCAGTTTTTATGTTTGTTTATATGTTTATAAATTACCTGATAAAAAATAATAATGTAATATAATTAAGATTAATAGTCATTTAGAACTTTAATTAATTTCAATAGATAGCTACGAAAAAATGTCTTAAAATTTAATTCTATATGATTCTTTTCAGGCAAAGCAAAATTATTCCAGTAGATACTAGGTTTGGCTTAAGAAGTAACGATACGGCACTATAAATTCGAAACTCTTTCGAATTTACCTTTATAAGAACGTGGAAGTTTAACAAACTTACGGTTTTCCACTAACCTACAAACTCTAAAGCTACTAGCAACTCTATTCCCATAGCCATAAGGTGCATATTAAACTAGGCAAATATTAAGGCAAGGATCAGAAAGGGGTTGTATATTGGAAATTCCTGAATGTTCGAAACGTTCGTCTGATATCGAATGTCGACGACGACAGTTTGAACTGCGATTGGAGCCCGGCTCCGGACGTGTTGGCTTTCCAGCGACGTGGAGGAGCATTTTGTTTTAACATTTTCAGTAAAAATAGAACTGCAATTGCAATTGGCTTATTTGTTTTTGGAAATGCGGATTTAGGATTTGAAAATTGTTTAGTGCTATTACTGTGCTATTACTTTGTTACCATATGCATATTGCTAATAAATAAGACAAATGATGAATAAGTCACAGTAAATAATATAGCACACTTCTATCTACTTCTAATTGATTATGCTGATTAAGTATAAAGCTTCAGGTTAAACCCAAGAAAAATTCACATATGAATACCATAATGAATACAAACCTAACAGTTACGTATAAATTAACAGCTTTATTATAATATAAAGAAAACATGGTGTCGTAAACATGCGATTCGATAGTCGTTTTTTTTAAATATTAGGCCTATTACTATGAAACGGATGAATCGCAAAATTTTATGCTGATTAAGAAATTAACTTTTCATGTACCTACAAGTAAAAGGTTTTAAAAGTAGGGATTAATTTCTGCGTAAACTTTTTATGTCTTCATAAACCGTATTAAAAAATTTATAATGAGCGGAGCGTCTTTCGGTATTCCGTAAATATGGGCGCGAAATAAACTAGTGAAGTTTTAACTCCCATAAAACAAAGTGTCAGTTATTACATTAATAAGGAAGGGCCGACCGCAAAAACCCAACCCTTTTTGTTTATCCTTCGGGAACGTTGCAACTTCCGTGCTACGATTAAAACATGAATTTACGCACCTTGTTGGATGTGCCTGGAATTTTAAGTGAATGTTACGGTCTATATTTTTAATACAGTTTACACGTTCACGATTCCATATAAGATTCAAATTAAATCAAGTAGCACGTCAGGATAAATTGAAATGGTTTAAACTTTAGTATTTTGAGTCTCACCAGAGGCCCGTATTCTGTTCTTCACGGTTCACCCTTTCGACTCTTTTTTCCTTATTCTTGTCCCAATATTTTCTATGTCGTTTTATAAGGCGGGCAACCCTTTTGCAACCTACCCAGTTTGCAAGTTGACTCTGACTTAAAAAAGTTACAAATACTCTAGACATTATAATATATCATACTACTATCATATCCATAACTTTCATTCATCCTTGTTAGGATATAACCACGGTTTGTCTGATTTATTAGAGTCCTCTTTAACAAAAACCTCGCCATCATAGGCTGTTTGCAGACATACAATTTCAATGTGTTTCGTGTTTTCCATTAATCTTATTACTGTTTTTGTTCGTGTCGGCGATTCTGATGTTTTTGTGCCTTCGGAAAAGGGAATTATTAAATCTGATAATAAATTCTATTTCAGCTTAAGTGTTAAGTAGAGGACACAAAGGTTTGTTGCTTGAATTGTAAATTTAAATTTGCGTTTTTCATTTACTGAATTATAAATAAAACTGTTTATATAAAAATAGTCTATCACTCAGCGTCACCAAATATAATTAATAAATCATTTCCCATGAAAAGCGGAATAGTCTATTTAAGAGTTTGGGGAACAGAAGTACCATAGCATGAAAGTTAAATATTAAAATTAATTATCAATCTAAATTTGAGTATATTAACAAAACTTTAAATATAAAAGGTACCTATGTTTGTATAATTATTATTAAAGAGGCTATCACACAAACGGACACAAACATGATGTCATGAAGATAATTTATTTTATTATAAGTTTATAAATATACTACAGTACTCAGTAGCATCCTTGTTAACAACGATAAACAGTAAATGCAGAAATTTAAATTTATTTATTTAACTAAAGTATGGTAAAAACAATTGAATCTTATCATATAATCATTTAACACTATTTCCTTCTAAATATATACTCTGAAAAATTGATAGAATATAAAACACCATTGTTTTCACAAAATAGAACATAGTGACCCGGTTGATTATATTTATGTTATCTAAAAATAATAATTTAATAAAATTCACAGACGCGGAAATAATTGATATTTAATGGTTTTTACTCACGTTATTATAATTTTTAAAAAGGTCAATAATATATAATATAGAGTATTATTTATCTTAGATTCATTAGGGTCAATACATATCTAAATAAAAGATAATTCTTCACTTATATAGCTTTATTAAAGTAACAATACACCATTCCATTCTTCCTCCTATCTTTCCAAATCTCTCACATTCATAAAGTTAATTTATTTGAGCTGTACAAAACAAATTCATCATAAACTAAATACGTGACAATCGTATCGTATTGTTATTTTTCTCACAAAAGAAATTCAATATTTACACATTAGTAGCAAACATTATCTTAAACTAGATAATAAATAATAATATTTATAAATAATTGAGACAATACTTAGTTACGTGACAAACAAAATAATAACTTCCGTTTATAAATAAGTTATCTCACTTCCAAGAATGCGAAAAGTAGGAAAATTTGTACGTTCACCGTACTGTTTAAGAGAATTATAATAATAATTGTTAAAAAATAGCCTTCTTCGAACTGAATTTATTTAATTTAAAAAAAGTAAATAAGAATCTTATAATATGTAATTATCAACAAAGCACACATGTCCTTGAGAGTGACATATATTTCAAATTAAAAAAATTTCAAATTCAAAATTCATTTATTTATATTACGCTCAGAGGAAATTCCCTGTCCATTCCACAATTGAATGCCTTATTTCCATGCATATCGGAAGCAGATATAATATAATGATCGGAATGCTTAATATGTTCAGCTTTTCCTTTCGAAACCTGATTGTTTGAGAATTTCCATCTTAAAATGCAGGATAAAATGATACGGCGAGAAAATTTAAACAATACTTAATCCTAATACCTACATATGTTTTATTATTATGCATAAATTATTGAAAATATTTTAACAGATAGACAGGAATAAACATTTATTTAAAGAAAGATATTCTTATGCATAGCTAGGAAAAAACTAGTCTATAAAACTATTTCTAATAAATATAAGGACTAAAGTATCAATTATTTCTTATACTCATTTTGATGGAAACGTGACGATAAATCGTGATATAGTGCTATTATTATAGCAATACCACAGAAAACAATAGCTACACCACACATATCAAAATACCAATAGTAGTCTAGTCGCATAGCCTACTTATTCGTGATACCGCGATAATATTTCTTAAATAATGCACGAACACTCGTTCTTTCATCATACTTGAACTATCTTTTAAGACAAGAAGGTATACGTACACATTAACTGAAATATCACACGGCAATCTGATCGTAGCATTATAAAATATATGTTAACTAAATACGACAGTCACTTCTACATCTATCGCACACAGCCCATTGAGAATCCAGTTTGTACACAAAAGTCTAGTCTAGACATATATTTCGACTTCAAAGTTGAGGGGGTGATGCCGTTGGCTTTTCATTCTTACTGTGACGTGTGAATAGCCGACCCCTCCGTCTGTTATATTAGCGCTGGCGTGGGAAAAGTCATTGTCTATTGCTGCTATACCCTGAAAACAAAAATATTTTATGTAGCTTTCCATACATACTTGAAAAACGCGTCCCGCGGTTAACCGCGGTGAAACTCTTTAAATATCCTGAGGGAGAGCTTCATTTTTCTGGGAAGAAAGGTTTTCAGTGGAAGAATTCGTTCCACTTTTTTTCAAAAGTTAAAGTATTGCAAAATACTAAAGAGAAAATTTTAATATCTTGAGTATTTTAACAAATTTTAAATTGTTCGAATGAAAACATAATAATACCTATGTAATGATGTATCGAACCGAAGACTATTTTCTATTCAAAAAGTACATACGTCCTTGAGAGTGACTTATATTATATGGTGCGAGGAAATTCCCTATCCATTCCACAATTGAATGCATTATTTCCTACATGCATATCGGAAGCAATAATATAATGATCGGAATGCTTATTAAGTACTAGGTACAGCTTTTCCTTTCGAAACCTGTTTGTATGAGAATTGCCATCTTAAAATGCAGGATAATGCATAGTCACAAATCATTGAGACGCGATCAAGGTGACGGTAAATGGTTTGTTGTCATTAAAATATTTGCATTTGGCCGCGTCGTGACTGTGTATTTGTATACAAAATTAGGAATGTAGCAATAACACAGATTTTTATTAAAAATATGTTTGTGTTGATCAATTTAAAAGTAATTAATTTTCACGTCCTTTGACTGAATATTATTTAGTCAAAGGACGTGAAAATATTATATAGATGAAATAATAAATATACCTATCTACGTAAGCATAGTTAAATTAAAACTTTTAAATCATATTAAAATGTACCTTAATTGTTCGTTTTTCGGCATCATTATACGTCAATGTTTTAATTCGCTTCTTGAACGGTATCGCGAAGTCCTTAACTCTCTGATGGAACACCATCTTCCTGTGCACCGTGTCACCAACAATCATATCGTAGTTCTCACACAAACACACACACGAAGACAATACAAACAGAACTAAAAACCGCATATCGGCATCATTTCAAATCGAAATAGCATCGTGTTGCTTACCCGACAAGCAATCGACAAATGACGAATGTAATAATTATTTACGGACGCCCGATAACCTCACCGTGTTTACTTAGCAATGTTAAAACAATCGAAGCGCTCACTTCGCTAAATTTTATTTAGTCTAAAGTCCATTAAGCGCTATTAACAACACGTTTGATGGATTCCAATTTGCACAGATAACTAATTGTTGGTTTGTTTATTTTGATATGAAACAATAGACAATCGAGCGATTGTAATCCATATACGCTAGAATAGTAGTTACGTGTTTGGCTGTGAATAAAATTATTGGTTTTGGTGTCAATAAATATTGCACTCACCTTGTATTGTTATTAGAGTGACCCACTTTCACTTTATTTTCGAAGTATTTAATATTATATTTGACAAAAAAATCCACCTCTTCTCTCATAATAAGAAATTCTTATTTAATTTTATCTGACAGAATGATTAATAATGTGCCTCTCAGACAGTTACAAGAGAGTTAAAAGTTGAAAACCACCTTAAAAGGGCAATTTTTAATAAACAAAAAGAATCGGATTTTCTGAACAGTCTTCAAAATGTTCGTGTTATAATTGATGGGGATTAACCCTGTCAGTACTTCGCAGCTTGTAATTATCTCTAGTGTTACATGTAATTATGTTTTTCGCACTTTAGCGAATAAATTATGAACAGCAAGATACATTTTATGTTTTTTAGACATGCAAATGAGTTTGTGGATGTTTGACGCATATAAGTTAATATTAAATGTATGCTTAATATAGTGGAAACGTAACTTAGCGTTTATTTTAGTTTTCGTTCGTTTTAATTTGTTTGTAAAGAGAAGTAAAAAATTGAAAATATTTGGATACAGCTGTTAAAATGTATCTTCTCTCTTTTGTTTTCTTACATCATTATTTTTTTACTATCTAATCGTGCAGGGTTAATAAGTTTTAATTAGACTTTTATAATCACTTACCTACCCGTTTCAAACAAAATAATATTAAGTAGGTATGCTACATATCTATTATCTGATACAAAGTGAACTGTATTAATGATTCTGGTAAAACAACAAAGTACAATGTTTAACCACGTTTGTTTCAACTAAGAGAAAGGGTAAACAATAATGGTTTTAATTTAGATTAATCGCTCATTTGTCTCACCCTTTCTGTGTGAGCGTGTAATTTGGAAGGAAATTGAAGTTTCTTGTCTAATATGAACGTATTAAACTCAATTTGAGTGAAGGTAACGTTTAGAAATATCTACCTGGGGTATTTCTACAGTCAGTCTTTACTCAAAACGTATCTATTTTTATTTTTTTTTATTTTGGGTCTTATTCGAACAAGATTATCAAAAAGCCTTGTTAGTGGCTTTTATTGAAGAAAATAACATTTTATATAATAATTTAAGATATCTTGTTTTGATGCTGAGTTCATAATTACCATTATTCATTATTCAAAGGTCATCTATTTTCATAATAATATAATGAATTTATTACTGAGAAACAAAACCGCAACTTCATGATAATACATAACATACAGTATTTTAATGCGTTTATTATTAATTTCAACAACAGATATATTGAAGGTAATATATTGAATGAATGAATCAAGAAAAAAAAATAATGAAGAGACCGTATTTGTATAGGTAATGTTTATAACTGAATTTTAGAAAGGCTCCTTCATAATGTACTACGTACGCAGTGGAATGTCAAACAAAACAAAACGAACGCACCTAGCCATATTTATGAGTTGCCTCAATATTGGTTTGAAATAAAATAAAAATAAATCCAGAATTCAAATATTGAACAGTTATCTCCACAGATCCGACTAAGCTTGTGCCTCGCTCGCTGAAACTCTATTGAAAGACATATATTTCCGAGGAATCCGCTTTATTTGTGAATTTGTTTAGAATCGCATCTCGAACTTGCGCGTTACCTGCTTATGTGAGGAATATTTCAAAAGAAATAGAAATATTTTTCAAAGCATAGGGGAATGAAAATACAAGTATAGATGAATTAAGTATTTTTATTTTTCGTACAAATATGATATTAGTATACATGGATATTATATTATAATAATGTTATATTTTGTTATTTATTTATTTATTTAAATTATTTATTTATTTAAATTAAATACACACAACAGGTCACGATCTTGCCGGACCCATAGGCGACATATCAATTTCGGGAGCAGATCGCAACCCAACAAAATGTGTACAATTACTACTATAATGAGATACAGCTTACAGTTATTTAAAGCGTGTTACAATAAACTATATACCTATAACTGCAAGGATAGAAAAAGTTTCGACTACATTTTAAATGCTTGGTTTAAAACAGAAAATCTTTGAAGCTGTAATAGTCAATTATTGATCATACACAGTACGTATTTTTTTTAATAAATATATTGCGGGTTATACAGTATTATATTTGTAACAATTCTTACATACATAGCTACATTTTCTACAACTTAACCAATACAAAAGCAACTTTTGTCTACAAATAAGAAGTGTAAGTCGCTTAAACCTCGTAGCGGGAAATCCCCATGTAAGTAGCACAATCTCAAGGATCTGATAAATTGAAACAAAACCTTCTAGAATACTTTATGCATCGTGCATTTATTTACTGAATACAAGGACCAGTATTTCATGATAGTATTTAAAAATGGGATGTAGGAAAATCTGAATCAATCGTTTTATAAATTTTATGATTCGATTGAGATTGTTGTTTGTGTATAAACATCTTATATATAAAAATGAATCGCAAAATGTGTTGGTAAGCGCATAACTCGAGAACGGCTGAACCGATTTTGATAATTCTTTTTTTATTATATTCCTTGAAGTACGAGGATGGTTCTTATGTAGAGAAAACGTAAACATGTACCACGGGCGAAGCCGGGGCGGACCGCTAGTTTTTAAATATAATTACGCAATTAGGTAGTGTCAGAATTTAATTGTTAAAAAAAACTTATATTTTTCACATAAACAGGGAGATGTTATATTGTGATAAAGCCCTACAATTTCAACATAAATTTTGATCTTCGCCATTACGCATAGGTATAACTATCATCTCTTTCGTAATATTTTTGATTTATTACAATAATACCGCGGCCCTTAGCCGCGGCCTATCAAATTATAATGCATAGCATATCACTAATGAAAGTGGGTTCTGATACTGGATTTTCCCACTCAGTGAATCACTATACCCTACTCAATGTAATAGGATGAAAGCAAACGAAGCATTTTCAATGTTATATGGGAGAAAGGTTCCGCAATCCGATTGTGAATATGGTTTTACCATAATTGATGTAATGGTACAAAAATATTAGTGAAAGAATAGAAGATAGGTACAAGGTATTTATTTTTATACAATTTCAGCAAGGTTTTCATATAAACATATACAACAATTATGTAAGAAAATAATTACCTAGTATATTGTGCATGCATGTTACCTATATATAAATTTATTTAAATTTTGAAAGCTGTTTCGCTCTGTTTTATAAAACGATGTCAGTTAGATGTTTTCGTTAATGGAATTGGGGCTCAAGCCTTGGATGAGCTAATGATATTCACTTCAGTAAACTGTTTCCTTTATCCGTACAACGTGCGTTTACCGAAATTTCGCTAGCATGCCATGGGGAACAGAGGGCGTTGCTATGGCAACCGCCAAAGGCTCATGTGGGCTCGAAAACTTTAAATTGCATTACACCGTGGAGCGAAAATATCTTGACTTGTTTGTTCTGCCAATCTTTCGTCTCGTAGACGTTGATATAACTGTATCCTTTTTGTTAGCGTAATGAAGGCGAACGACGAGACTATACGAATTTGTGCATCTTTCAGTATGATATGAGAGGATAGTGTTTAATAATTTATGGGAAAAATACATTGAGATAATATTACTACGTATGGAGGAGACACCACGAACAAAATCTGTGCGCCATTTTTTTGCTCTAACTAAGTTTTAAAAATTATTATCTAGTTAGGTACTTAACGATGAAAGTTATTCCTTTGCACTTTTCCGTATTATTTGTATTATTTGTGCAATATCGTAACACACACGAAGGCATGTTTGATGCGTTTCACTTTAAAACCATTAAAAAATACCGCTCAACATACGTCACATGACGTATGTTGAGTGGAACATAAATGATGTAGGCGGTGTCGTCTCCATATTAATATTATCTCAATGGAAAAATAAGGATTAAATATTGTTTTACTAGAACGAATAAATATTTTCATTTACCCAACCTTCAATATTTCCTTGGATTACGTAAATATGCTCTACTTATGCATGATGACTATAAAAAATCAATTAAACATACACATCTTATCAGCTAGTTGAAAGTAGGTCAGGAGTGAAAAAAGAAAAATAAACTGGTATTGCACAACGTTTCAAGGTTATTTTTTCTTATGAAGGTCATTGAAGATAAGTAAAACTAGGTATATTCTCACATGATATGCATAATTTATGTACTGATGTTCACATATTAAAGTGTACTAAATTGTAAGAATGTGACATAGTAAAATGAACTTTAGTTGAGTGAAATAATTTTTAAGTTTCAGAGTAAATTACTGTATAGAAAAACGTAGAGCGTTGAAATAAGTGCTTTTAAATATATAACAAAACTCTATTGATACCTGAATATGGGTCCTTTGTCCTTTCTAACAAGGCCCATAGGGAGAAAAATTCAATCACACAGCATAGAGCCTCATAATTAAATCAACGCATGCAGCGACCCCTGTAATCCCGGGAAAATAGAATTACCCACACGGCTTCAGTAAAAATCTCCTTAGATAGGAATTAATTCGATCTAGATAAGGTGTCTTGTGTGCCTTCTGAAAGTTTATTAAATAGAGCGTGGAAATCAATGGAAATTGGTATGATCAAAATTGAGATACCTAGTGAGAAAGTATGTGTTTTTTTCCAACATTTAATTTCAACAAGTTTCAATATTGTGAAAGAGCGAACATATTATTCAGAAATATGTACAAACTTTTAACCTTTGTCGTTTTAATACCATAACCAATATCAAAACTAATCAATAAATATATTTTTAAACCATAAGAATATCTTTATTTGGGACTAGCAATGCCCTGCGGTTTCACCCGCATAGATAGCGATATCGTTACAGTAAAAAGTCTACTATAGGTCGGACTATAGGTTTAATTTTTAATCACATGAAAATCACCTTTACCCCGTCCCGCACTACGGCCTATTTTTTTTTTGTTTTAGTGGGGAAATCTTTCATAGATACCCACGGCCTCCGGGGGAGGGGCCGTGGGTTATGTCGGATTCCTACCGACCAAAACCCCACTGTGTTCCGTCAAGACGCATATTGGTAGAATTCCTCAATTCCTCCGTGACCCCCGCACTACGGCCTGCTCGAACAGTATACCTACTTTTTTCTGTAGATTGACACTTTTAAAAATTCGTTATATCTTTTGAATGGAATATCCAATTCTTTTCATTTAAAAAGTATTTTGCTGGTATTGAAACAGTCTATAATAAAACATCATTTAATGGGATAAGGATTAATATATGTGTATGGATAACATGGTTTGATTACTGTCGGCACTTCTATTTACTTTGAAAACGTAAAAAAGTTGTTGTAGTAACATAACTACTGAAGATGGACATATGGTATCGCGGACTTTCTTGTAGATATTGATCCATTCTATAATACCGTAGAACATTTTTTTGTTCTATCTTCAATAGATTCCGCAGCGCACGCGATGACAGAAGTTTTATTGAGGATTTTTTTACACCTTGGGTTACATTATTGCATTTTTGGTAAGGATCTCTAATTTTTTTGAAAATGCAATATAGCCTATGTTGCTTAGTAAAGATGCAGCTTTCTAATGGTGAAAGAATTTTTGAAATCGGTCCAGTAGTTTTTGCGTGAAAACCATACATACATACATACATACATACTTACAAACTTTTCCTCTTTATAATATTAGTATAGATAGTTCATAGTGCATTTCTGAGAATTTTAATAATAATAGAAATAATAGAATCCCGCCTCGCTATCGAATTTGTTCTATTCTTTAAAAAATTCTCACTATCACTTTGTAATATAGAAATATTACAAAACTTAACACCAATATTTCATTTTTATTATCTGATGCGTCAAATACTGTACTACAACATCAAGTTTACCTTTAGCAAATTCAATACTAAAAGCGCAGCGATAGCAACTACAACAAGGGTGAATATTATAGCGGTCAACAGAACCGCGAGGGTGGACATAATATACATATATAATATATATAACCTACAAATGCTTCGCAAATCGATACCAGGATATCCGGGCACTAATTGCCCGGCCCACTGAAGGACTGGATTAGTCAGAATCGATTGTCGTCTGTTTGTTAAACGGCCGGCGTTTGATGCAACCTGTGGTGAGGATTTCAATAGCGGTTAATTTGAATTTCTTGATGGGTTTGCGAAACGATTCAATGCATTAGATTTCGAATGCTGGGTGGATTTTAGACCAAAATGTATTGCTTGTAACTATCGCATCGCTTGACAAAGTTACCTTTTTACAAAGAAATTCGTCTCTTACGAGACGAATTTCTTTTATAGGCTAGTTATTCATATTTAAAAAAAATATCACGTTACTGAGGTCTTATATAACAGGAGCATAATTATCAAAATTAATATAAAGGTAAACTCGACTAATTGGGTGGGCAAAATGCGAATGGTACTTTAGAAATTTTATTTCAATGGTCTAATTACGATATATTGTGGAGATTAATAGGTTTTACTTCAGGTCACTGAATTATGTAGACGAAGTTTTCGAGAGTAGGAATAATTGAATATTCTTGGATATAATATCTTTGATTCACTATTCATATTCTGAATTAGATTGGATCGATAATCATACTATAACAATAATATATTACTAATTACGCCAAGAATGACCGGTCAAATTAATTGGTTTTGGGCGCGGCCAGTGAACCCTTCTCATTCGTCTCCCGTCAATGTTTCTTTAAATTATACTAAACAATATTTTATTAGTATGCAATTTTTATTAATATGAAACCGTTTTCGGGCAATTGTGTCAAATAATTGTAACAAGTTTGTAAATGTCATTTTTACCTAGTCCTTTCATTTGCGTAAGTACCTTTTACAGAAAGTATAAACCTAATATGAAACAATATAATATATTATAAAGGAAGAAAATTGAAAAAATTGTGTAAAATTTTAACTTTACCCTACGTTTTATCTTTCACATGTATCACATTACAAATTATTATTTATGTAGAGCTATCATATAAACCTGCATGTTACGGAATAACTCATTGTCCTAAGATAGCAAAATGCTTCTAATTTAGTACCTACATCTAGAGAGCACGCCAAAACAAATACTTTTAGAAGGTCTACCAAATCGATACGGATATCCGTGTAAGCCCTAATTATCCGGTTTTGTGACAGTCGAATAGATTAGTTCGATGCGATTGTTGGCGCCTAACGTGAATTACATATACATAATATAATATTATATTCGAAGATAATTTATTGCAAATCGCTGTGACGATGTAGGTTATTAAATTGATTTATGTGTACGATTAGCATAACGTTATTAAGGCTTTGTGAAAAGTTAAATTTGAATTATTGCCATGTTTGCTCATCCTTGATCAAAAAAGAACGTCATGCTATTCAGAAAAAAAACAGACCATACCCAAATCTGCGCGACATCAACTTGTTAAATAAATAATTATCATAAATTGGCCGTGATCAATCGATTTTATCGCTAATCTTACCCAATAATACCAGAGACAAATAATGTTTAATTTACATTCGGAATACGTTCCGTTTAGCTCGGCTAAGCATTAATTGATCCACCCTTAGTGGATGACGAACGAGCTGTCACATGCAAGCTAATTGTGCCTTCACGTTGACTTCTTTTATTGATGTCAGACAAGTCGTGGTTGATATTTGGAGCTTTGATTATTTTTTGTCCTCACTAAATTTAGGTATTAGTCACCCGATTGAGATAGAATGGGATTGGAATTCGAGGTTACAAGTGCTGAATTAATATAAGCTTTTATTTTGTGCGTTTTTCAAATATATTAATAAGAACGATAATTGTAAATAGGTAAATATTATAATTGAAAAGGTAATTAAAATTATTTTGAATGTGTAAAAATGCTTATCTGAACAAACACATTACATTGATTAAAAACTAGGTACAAAATAGTAATAATTTAAAACAAATGAAACACGTTTAAGTTATTCTTTTGGCGAGCTACAAATGGAAATTCTTTACAAAACTACTGTCAGTAATAAACATATTTTACAGTAGCTTGTTTAATGTATTGTCTACGGTTTTGAAAGACCTGCTTAAAACAATGTCTTATTATAGTTACTGGCAAAGACGTGGCATTGTGGTTTGGTCTAAATCACAGGGGTTGGAATAACAGAACTACTATTTCATTAGAATATCTACCTTTACATTAAATACCTTGAATAGGTAATACTGATGTAGACAATAAAGTATCGAATGAAATCAACTTTTCCGATGTCCTTGGTTATAAAGGTGTACCTCTTCGGATTTTACCTTCTTCACGCCTATACTTTTCATCGTTTGATATTTGCCTGAAACAACAGAGCTTACTTATGAGCTATATTGCGTCGGTTCTAGCTGAAGTCAGTAGTATACCTACTAAACTTTGAAACTGAAAATGTTACAATACAATATGTATTGGATGCAGTAAATTCAATATACAATGTATTGGTGTAAGCTTGCATACAAAAAAGAAAGCACATAATACATTTTATTTACCTGAATTATTCAGTCGTTCTTTTTAATTTTAACAAATTCTAACTAAAGTTTTAGTTAGAATTTGTTAAAATGACGTTGACGGTTCTCCAATATATAAAAAATAACACTATTATAGCAGAGAAACAGTTGCTTTTTTCAAGGTAAAAGCGAGGGTTTATGCAGTTTCTTTCATGAAGTATAAATGCAATTACTAAATAAAGTTCGCTTATCCACTAAGCCACACCCGCGATGATGCGATTCCACTATCCGCAGGGGTTTGCGACGAGACTCGCTAAAAGCATGTTGTCGTCTCCAATTTGGTTGTCACACCACCACGCTCCGAACCAAACGTTAATACATACCCTTTCGCATTTCTGTGAAATACGCCGGAGTCTAGACAATGCTTGCAGCCTCGGGGATATGTAAAAATGTTCGCATTAACAAGAACAGTATAGAGGTTTTTATGAAAGACTGAAACGGTAGTGTTCTGTAAAGAATTGAGCGGTTACAGGCCTCTTTATAATAATAAATAAAAACTTTATGCAGTACCGACTACGATAATATAAGTAGTAAGTATTCTAAATAGTAAAGTTGTTTGACTATTTGTGTGAACTGTGTTCTTACATTTTCAATTTGGGTAAAATTTTGTGAGTGGGAAATAGCGACTACTTTAGGTCGTTTCTTCTATTGCTCTACAAGTAATAAAATAAGTATATTTTGCAAGAAAGACCCACTGAATAGTTTTATGAATGACGCGTATTTATTTCTATACACACCTTTTTCCTCATATCACAAAAATAACCCCAGAAAAGGTAGAACATAAAGAATTCTCTTTAGCGTTACATTACCGTTCACTCATTTAATCTAACCTCGTTCATGAAACGCATTTGCGATATCCGACCACAAATAATGCGACGACAATGGTCCATTGTGTTACGTATATTGACACGTCTCAAGTCACACCTTCGTTACACAATATTACAGCATTTCCTTTTCAAAACAGAGATAACTCGGGTGAATGAAGCCGCGGAAATCGCTCGCACATCCTATTTCAAGGAAGGGTCCCTATTTGACCAAATCCATTCGCTGCTTTCCGCCAGAATATTGGAAACAATCTACTTCACGGTTTTACGGGAAATATTTTAGGGTTGGGATTTATAAACGGGTTTGTATTGTACAATGATTTATGTGGAATAAGGTTTGAATCCTTTTGATTCTTAGTAATATTATTTGGAAATTCCTTGTAATAAGCATTCAAAATTAAATAGAAAAATTAATGTAGCGCTACACTTCCATGGTGATACATTCTACAGACATATTATTGTTTAATTTTTTCCATGGGATTGCTTATATACCCAAAATGAGACAAATTTGGTTCTAAAAAGCCGACCCTTTGTTATTTGAAGACAGAATAATTGGACTGCTGCGGGAACCCACTAATTAACATAGAAATAACATTTTTTTTGCATAATTAAAAACGTTTATTCAACATGTGCAATATAATAAATGCTTCTTATTATGTATAGGGGACATAATTTTATAAAATATATCAAGTATAAATAACAGGTATTTCTTTGGGCAGTGCAATAAATTATTTGAAAATTTTCAGAACGCGTTCTATTTTTGCTTCAAAATAGAGAGACGGTATAATATGTATATTATTTATTATGTAGATATACGTTAAAAATAACGACACCATATATTCTGTAGATATAACAGTAATGTATTTTTTACAGTACATTAGCTCAAGAAATGTTTGTTGATGATCGCAACAGAATAGGGTTTAGATACTACGTAAATAACATTATGTGTAAAATATGACTGAACAAAAATATTTATAGATAAAGCAAAATACGTTTAAAAACTAACAGGATTTATACATACTTACAGGCAAATAAATTGCAAGCTATGTCTAAATTTCTGCAATGATTAAATCAATCGTAGTAAATTATTTATTTTAAATTTTCTTAGACGATTTCGTTTTCGCTAGAAGAAACAAAAAATTTTGTAAAGAATATAATATACAAATAATATTGTATTATTTTGAATATCTCGCAAAAAATGTTTGACTCAAATAGGAGCAATATTATTATCATGTAAACATCCCGTGAAGTGCGAAACATCTTCCAAACATTCGCAAAAACACATTATTGTACTAAGGCATTGATAAGCGAATTCGTCCCGTGTTCCCGACCCCAGGGATAGCCGGCTGATAAGCACGTTATCAGTACGTAATTTGTTCGAAGGGTAATGTCGGTAACGTTAGTAGTATAAGAACTGGACTTGTTTTTGTTTGATGTAATTATTATTATTAACACTTTATAGTGTTGCTATGTTTTTACGATTTTACTTGCTTACACAAAATACACTACGAATAATTGAGAAACTCGGTAATTAATGTGAACTCCTAAAAAAATCTCCTGTAAAACAGTCAAACGTGAATATTTTTTTTTTAATAAATTCAGATTGAACAGGACGGATTTTCGGATTGAAATATTTGGAATTCAGACTTCAGTATTAAATATCGAAGTTTACCAATATTTCAAAATGGTATTTGTGTGACAGTTGAACATAATACTAAGTAAGTATATTTAAATTATTATAATTCTCAACATATTATGTTGTCTAATCTCACCTTTTTTTTTTTCAAGTGGGGAAATCTTGCCTAAGATACCCACGGCACCCGGGGAAGGAGCCGTGGGTTATGTCGGATTCCTACCGACTAAAAACCCCACCGTGTACCAACGCGCTGCTTTATACGGGATGCGGGTACACATTCGCAATCTTCCGCATGTTGTCTAATCTCACCTGGGTTGAACCGTGTAACAATCCACCCAAACAAAATTATAACAATATCGGTCCAGCCATCCTACCAGTTCAGTGACACACACTATAAACAAGTAAGCACCTACGCAATACGATTGACAATTCCGTCCAAGATAATAGAGGGCATTTATAGTAATTTGTTATCCATTACTCTTGTCTTATTGCCGCGATAAGTAATAACATAATAAGAGGATCAAGCGAATGAAATATCGCCGGGAAGTTCGGAATCACTTGTGATATGGTTAGTGAATATTTTATTGTGTAAGTTATATGGAATGATTATGACTGATTTCATAAAAATAAATTTGTCCAGATTTCCTTTTTTGTTTTAGGGGTATGAAATATACCTACCGATCGGTACACACAATTATAAGTCAAAGTACCTACCTAGTGTGCGTAAAACGCATCAGACATACATTATTCCACGAATATTTTAATTGTTTTTAAACGCTTTTATGACGCTATTATTGTGCTGTGTTCTGCACTCTACTCTATAATAAATCCTATCCAATCCTATCCTACTTCCTACTATAGTAGTATTTATATATGTTTAGATAGTGTATTTAAATGTAACGTAATATGTGTGATAGAATATTTTATTTAGTTTTCCTTTTTCGTATTGCCTTGTTTTTGCTCACCCACTTTTTGCTTTTGTGTATTTCCTATATTTTAAGGGTTGCCTGGCAGAGATCGCTGCCTAGCGATAAGGCCGCCTTTTGCTTGTTTTATATTATGTGTTGTTTGCTTTTGTATTTGTATTTATTTATAAGCAATAAAGAATTTTCATTCATTTCATTCATTCATTATAGTATTATAAATGTGAAAGTTTGTGAGGATGGATGTTTAAGTACCTAGTGTAATATGTCACGCTTTCACGCTGAACCGATTATAATGAAATTTAGCACACATATAGATGGTAACTTTTTTTTTTTTTTTTTTTTACTTAGATTAACATCATTAACACATAGGATAGGTTTTATCCCGTAAATCTCACGAGAACGGGAACTAGGCGGTTTTTCTTTGAAAACGCGGGAGCCGGGGGCGGAAAACTCCTATAAGCAAAAACAAAATGTCACATTATATAGCACTGATAAGTAAAGATAGAGCGTTTATATAAAATTGATGAATTATTTAAAGGAATAAACAAAGGGGGATCGCTTAGCGCTTATTACGTTAATCTCAGTTTAATACTTAAAACTGAGTCACCCCTTGGCATTAGCCCAATAGTGTCAACTGTCACTGCTAATAGACAGAACACGTGGCGGATTTAGCGCAGCCATTTTGTTTTCTATCGTTTGTTCACAATTAAATTTACATTCACGGGAGTCGAAAGATGGATGGGTTATTTCCATAAAACAGAAGACGAATATAATATAATGGTAAATAATACAAAATAAATATTTGCTAAATCGTCTAAGTAAAGTTTTATTAAAGAATGGTCTCATGGTCGGTATTGTATTATTAATTATTTTGGTATGAATTTACTTCCATTGTATATTACTGTCTTTCTTATTTAAAGCTATTGTCAAATAATATTATAATCCATCAATCGAATGATTAATATATAGCATACTAGCTTTCCTCCCGCGTTTTCAAAGAAAAACCCGTTCCCGTAAGATTTCCGGGATAAAACCTATCCTATGTCCTTTCTCGGGTATCAAAATATCTCTATACCAAATTTCATGCAAATTGTTTCAGTAGTTAAGGCGTGATTGAGTAACAGACAGACAGAGTTACTTTCGCATTTATAATATTAGTATGGATTCAATGCAGTTGTTTTTTTTTCGTGAGCTATGGAACTACACTTTACTTGTCTTCTAAGAAAAACTATCCACTACCGAAACGACAAATTATATAATTTAAAACATTCTTACAGCAATAAAACAATGAAACAACATGCAGCGCAATTTCGAATGCACTGTTGTTAACCTAGAGAGTGCGCTCGTGAGATGAGATTTTTCACTTTTATTTCGTAGAGGCTGTCAGTTTCATTTGTGTGCAGGCACCCTTGACAAAAACAAGGATTAGAGCTTAAGCTCTGTAGGTATTGGTTTCTCATTTCGTATTTATATAGGGGAAGCCTGTTTATGTTTACGTTAAGCTTCGTTTCCAAAATAAACCGATCAATTCTGTTTCGCTTATTTTCATATCGAATTATGGATAGGTATTTTCAAAATGTAGATATTTTACGAGCAATTAACCTCACTTTCTTGAGCAGAGCAGAACAGAAAAGAAACTAAACATCTCGTCGATAAAATCCCCCGTATCTGCAGTAATCCGTATACGAATGTATCACGTGGGCCAACCTGACGTTATCAAATTCGTCCCCTCATTATTAATGCATCCTTTTTATCTTAGCTTAATTGATTTGTCGCTTAAGCCGTCCGTATCCTTGCTTCTCAATTACGTGAGTATCGAGAATGCCTTCCGTTTTATTTATGGTCAGCCAATTGATTGAATTAGTGGCCCCTAAGGCGCTTGTCCGAGCTTGCTTTATGTCGATGGGAATTTACTTGGCAAGCGCCGCTCCGACGTTAAAAACTTTTACTGTGTCGGGTTTTTTTCCTTTTAACGTTATAATTTAACTCGCCAATCACATTTTGAAGTGCTGGGTGTCTTGTAAATGACGCAGTTAATGTTTTTTGTAAATACTAAAGAGGATTTTATTATGCTTTTTTAAAAGTGGTGTTTAAAGATTAGATTTTGGAACTTTTTTGATGCAGTTTTATTTTAATTTACTACTGCTGCACAGTTTTAATTCGAACAATTATGTTTTCGGTACTTAATGGAACCGGCATTATCTTTCAGAATTTACCTTGCTTTGCGATTTACCTTGCGAACATTAATTACTTGTACAATAAAAATTAAAATGTCTCCTGCGATCTAGCTATAAAGATACTTCTAAAATCTGACCATAAAGAGCTGTTTTGTTGATTTTTCTCTAAATATCTACTACAAAACCTTTCTCTTTATTTAGCCTTATCGCCCCTCAGTGCTAATTCTCTAAAAATAGCCACGCACCCATTTCTCAAACAAACATTCTTATCATAGTCCCGCAAGCCGATGCCGCACGTGCCGCTAAGCTTCACCTGACATAAGTCCGAGTGTACGTGCAGGGAATGCACTATTTTCGCAAACCTTGCATGTTTATCTCTCGGAAATAAATAAAGGTGCATTTATGCTATCGCTTCACAAGGAAGTGCTTCTGTGCATTTTTATTGAGACGTTTTGGTTCGTGTTTGCCTGGCTGTGGTATTGATATGAGCAGTAATGGGGATATTGAATATCGAAATACAATGTAATACATTTGCGTGTCGTCTACTATGCTAAATAAATTTCTTTTTATAAAGCATAATTCCGTGCAACAATGAAATAACCATGTTTGAAAAATAATTAAGAAATAGGACGGAATTGATAAAAACTACATTTTATTTCATTGAGCTATTTTTGTGCACCTCTATAAAGCTTGCTAAAAGTGTACATCTCTATACATACTTAGTTGGATTAAAACATGAAAGGAGAGGTTAATCAACATTAAATGAAATAGATACACAACATACTAAGTAAATACCTATTTGGTTGTATTGGATGGTTAACTGAATATTCTGGCTCATCTCAGTTTACCGTTTGGCACACTTCATGAATATTTCAATGAAATAGAGTTAATGAAGCCTTCCTTTGTTCTCAAGTGATAGGTTGATTATGTAACCTGACTCTGTTCCTTCATGGACTCATTGGAATACATAATTTAATAATGCTAGCACCTTGATTTACATATAATCGAATATAACAACAAACTAATATAAGATACACAAAATAATATTTAGGAAAATAAACGATTATTAGTAGATATTACACATTATGTTTAAATTAGTTGGCGGTTATAAGAGAAGTTGAATTTCGTTTAAAATTGAAAATGTTTTCTAAGTTTAATTACATAGCATTTCTTCTGTTTTCACAGTTCATAGCCAGGCATGTAAAACCATAGCGAAAAATTAAAAGTTTTTACAATAACAGCCAATATAAGTTTTCTCAATCCTTGCGTATTGTTATTTTAATGTACAAATGTATAACCTTTGACTCTAGTACTTGTTCGTTTTATTGCGCTATAGTAATAACAATAATATTCATGTAATCATCATTTTAACCTCAATAAAAACTAACATCGACTTTTGTAATTAACAGAATCAACATGACTGGTGTATGATAATTGCTCTTTCAGACATCAAAAGTTGCTCTTTTTGTCCGACTTCTGAGGAACGGAAAGGCTCTTAATTCGTGTCGTATTTTTGGTTATATTCATGATGGTTACGAACATATCTTATAAATATTAATTGAGATATATTAAGTTTAATAAGCTTGTAATAATAATTGTATTTATTTATGTCTAGCACATAATAGAGAGTGTCACTAATAATGGTATTGATTACAATTAATGAATACTCATCACAGAGAGATTATTTATCTCTACATAATATGTAATACATTATACAGTACTATTTTAAAGGAAACAGCTACAGATGCATGAAGTAATTACATTGGTAGGATTCATTTATTTTTATTCATTTAATTCCAAAAATGTTCATAGAGCTAAGCCGTGTTAAATACTGAGTAATGTAAGGAGAGATTAAGTATAAATATTTTAAACATCCCAGAAGTTACATAGAGTAAAAAATGTAAGTAAAAAAAAACTACAACCGTTATATTCACTATATCGTATGCGTACCGCCAAATATCCTTACATCCTCTAATCAGGATGCCTGCCCGCAAAACAGTTAGGTAACAAGGGACGTGAGCCGCATCGCTGACTCACAATTGACACGTCCCCAACACGTGTGTGGAATTGGCGGGAGATAATCCTGGATTCAGGATGATGTGACGTCATTTCATTGTGCTCCTAGCCTAGCGTATGGCTAAGTTTGTGTGGCCTCGTGTTCTTTGAGAAGGTCGGTTTGAGAATTTTGAGAGCTCTACCATATTTATGCGATTTCTGACCTTAAAATACTTTAACATAGAGATAATATAAGACACTAAGATTTTTTTAACATAAAGAGTATTTTTGAAACTTTTCACAATCACAATTCTATTTCAACTGTCAAATTAATTTAATTTGATAATTACTCTATAAATATTTTTCATGAAAAAGCTCAGATCCGTTTTTTTTAATGAAAAAGCTGTATTTTATTTTAATCTGTCACTATTGAAGAGCATTTTAATGAAAACGCTCGTACCGCTTGACAAATAGCAGCAGAAATCGCTGCATTTGTAACGTAGAGTCCATTACGTTGAATAACGTTCCGGAAAGGAACGCTGTTTAAATAAAACTGCAACGGAAAAGTCACTGAAAATTTAATTACCTATAGGCTTACCTGCAGTGATTTTCATAAAGTTCACATTGGCAAGTGCGTGGTACTGAGTCGGCGCAAAATAGTATCTATAGTGGGGGGCAGTAAACTTTGGGACGTCAAGCGGGGTGGTTGTGTCACCCGCCGCTCCATACATCGCGATGATCGAATGAACTATTCGCGGAATCACAACAATGAATGATTTGTAGTGAATATGTGTAACCGTGATAAGTGATAAGTGTCAGTATGGTCGCGGGATTTTGTAGTGGTGATAGAAAGTGCAATCAGTTATTAGTACTTTTGAATGTTTTGATTATTTTCGAGGCGTGTTTAGGTATGCGATTTTTTATTTATAATTATGAATTTGTTATTGTAAACATTGAATTAGTGGAGTTTTAAATATTAATAGCTATTTATCGTAGGTTGAATATTTTTATATATTTAATAAAAGCATAATATTATAAATAACACGAATAAGAAAATATATTCAGTGATGCATTATAGCCAAATTATAATGAATTCATGATAACAATAACTATCCATACATCCGCTTTTACCTTCCATGATATTTTCGCAACTTTCCTCTAGAGCTAGAGATTTTGCTCTACCTGACCGTGAATTATTATTTATTGAAGTGAAACTTCTTTATCGGGGTTGGAAAAAAATTTAGTGTAACATTTTTTTGTTATAATTTTATCTGTTTCATTGTTATTATGGATTAATTAATTATTTTGGCTCAATTTAAAAAATATACCATTAAAATATAAATTTATTTAACCGACTTAAATAAACACCACTAAAGTTACCATATTTAAAGCCCAAAGCCGGGCTCCCCGTATAAAGGAACATCCAGCTGACACCATAGTGGGGAGAAGCGAACCTGCTACCCTCCGGTGCGTGGCCGAAGGGAAGCCCAAACCAACGATCCTGTGGTACAAAGACGGGAACCCAATTGCACCTACTGACCACCCACATAGGGTTTTACTTGAAGATGGATTATTGTTTCTCAGGTATCATTTGAATATTTTTTTATAATGTTATTGTTTAAATATGTTATAACGGTAGAATATAGGTGACGATTATATTGAAATAAATAAATTATGAATATAGGCGCGAATAAAAAATTAGTTTTTTGTTGTACTGTATAACCGTTGTTCAATGAGTACTCTTTAGTTTTTACCTGTATGGAATACCATAATATTTAATTCTCTTAAAACTTGGTTTAGGGATGTTATATTTCTTTTTAAAGACAAATCCTTGTTCTTTAGTTAGTTATATTTATAGGGTTATGCGTGGTAAGAAGGAGAGTGACGAGGGCGTCTACTGGTGCGTCGCACGTAACACTGTCGGGGAAGCAGTTAGCAAGAACGCGACGCTGACCATTGCAGGTAATGTATTGAGCTTTAAGCACTACGGTTAAAGAGAGGGAGCAATGTAAAAGTAAAACAAACGTTTATGCGTTACGGATGGGAAATGGAATGTAGTGCGTGTAATTGTTCATCAATTTGATTGATTGAGTAAACATGGATAAGATGGTAATATAAGAAAGTTTTAAATTACTGCATTCAATAAATAACGTACCACATTAATAAAATTTCTTACTTATGTAGATATTCACTAGGTCCGTAAAATGTTTCAGAAATTTTATTAGAATAATAATTTGGTAGAGAAGAAATTGATCAGCAATCATAATTTCTGTAATCAATCAACATTATAATATGAACAATCAAATCGTTAATTCAAATTAATTTTTGATTATTTTATTGGAATACACTTCACTACTACACTTCATCAAATTAAGCTTTCGTACCTATTTATATTAATTATTATAAAATTTATTATAATACCTAGTATGTAGTTATATTCGTTTTTAAGTCAAACAACAGTTAAAAAAAAGTAGATACATAATTAATCATAATTGACACTTCATAGAAGTAATTCTCAGAATCGACATTGCAAAGCTCTTTGCTTTCGTTTAAAATTAACAGTTGCGAACTATTTTGAGCAAGCGAAAATAATTTCTGTAGACATAACAAACATATATGTTAAATATATTATATACATATATATAGACTTTGCGCATTAGAATTGCGAGTCAATGAACGCTATTTGAATGCATAATGAAGTTTTTTATAGTTAGTGTATGCTTATCTATTAATATGACATCTCGTATTATGAGGCATGATAAACAAAAGATTGTTTGATTTATTATATTCATTTAATTTTAGAATGCAATTAAATATATGTAGGAGTATTACTGGCTGGTAGAAGTATTACTGGCTGATGAGAATTACATCGGAACGAGATTTGACAACTGTCGATCTGGCGGAGCGTCGCGTCGATGGTCGGCTGCAGACGTTGCTTGGTTACAAACGAAGAACGGCTAGAGCACCACGTTTGCGACGAATCGCTATTGTTCCGAGTAATCTTGTGCATTGTTGTATCGAAACTAATTAAAAGCGATTGATCAAGTGATTCCCTAATTACTAGCGCATAGATTTGTGCGATTACATAACATTTGTTGTAACATTGATGATTCATTTGTTTCCACCAACATTATAATTTACTGAAGATATGGGTGATTCTGATGATTATGACCATCCGCCCATATATATTATAGATATCAATTATTGATATTATTAATTGCTAGAGTTTATGCAGAAATTTTCTTTTTTGGCATACTCTAAAAATGGACGAATACGTAATATCTATTGGCTCATAATAATTTAAATTAGTTGAATTGATTCTGACATCAAAATTTCTTGTATTTTATGCATATTTAAGATGTTGGTTTGCATAAATCAGAGTTTTATAATTATTTACGCTTTTAGCCTAATAATATTCCTTATCTTCATTTAAGATAATGCAGTTTCAAATTATTCTTGCATTCCAAAGTACGCACAAGAGACAGCTTTACTTAACTTTTAAATTGTCTTAATAGCTGTGTATTAATTAGAAGTTTTAACGACTTCAGTCTGAACTCTGAAAGCAAGCAAATGCAGTTATTAAAACGTGTGATATTAAAAACAAAATTGCATTTAAGAACAACTAGTGTTTTTAAATTTAATTTGAATAACTTTTGATATTTGAAGATAAAAATTTTGCACTTATTGTCGAGCCAATTTAATAGGCAACATTTGACGTCTATCAATTTTATCTTCGAAATAAAGTGAATTAATCGATACGGATTTGAAACATTTGTCAATCGAATTTATTAATTTATGGTGATTTTTATTCACAAGTAATCAATGCATTCGATTCTAGATGTCAGATTTCGATTTTTAGAGTAACGTCTCTGGTATTTAAAAAGAAAAAAGGTTTATTGACACAAAATTGTAGCGACGTCAGTTCTTCAATTCAGAAATTGTTTATTATGTTTAGAATGGTTTATCAGTAAAATGAAATCTTAAAATTACTTGTATCAGTCATTATTATTATAAATATGTGGTCGTAATTGCAAAAAATGTTAAGCAAATTTGCAGTTCTAACAAAACGAAATATCATGTTATTCTATGTTGTCGTTACTAGGTTACGTTGTTGAATTTTGTTGAACTGTCAAATGTTGCCTATTAAAATGGCTCTACTATAGTACGGTTTTCAATATGCATTAATTGCGTTTTAACTTTAATAAAAAAAAATATTAAAACAAGTGCATTTCTTTAAAGTGTTTTGTGTGGTATTCAATTTTTAGGTTGTTGCTGTTGAATATTAGGTGCTAAAAGTGGTTCTATCCAATTGATAACTATGTAAATTCACATAAATTCCCAAATATACGGATAAAATGATAGCGAAAAGAATTTTGAGCGATTTTAAATAACTCCACTATTTTTTGTTGGGTTTTGCGGATCGGAGGCGATCAAAATATCATTTCACGCGCGCCGGACCGCCATGTTTTTGTTTCATTCGAGAATTGAAATTCTGAATCATGGAAAATAATACAATATAAACGATACTCAGTTGAAACTATATTTGAATAATAAAAAAGTGGAATCAAGAATCTATATTTAACACAGTAGACATACCTACCAACTATAAATAAACTTAAGCGGTATAACTGAATTAATGTTATTTGCACTATATTATATTAATCTAATCATAGCTTTATACTGTAAAACTAAAATATGCTATAATTGCTTACTATTGTGAAGCAGAAATTAATCTTATTTGTACAGTACCTATGTGATGTACAGTACAGTTCAATCAAAGCTAAGTATATTATACTAGTTACTGCCAATAGATACCGATTACCAATGCAATTTATGAAAAATTGTCTATACAGTGCTCCGCGATGAATTCAGAAACGAACCTAAAGACGTAAAAGTGGCGAGTGGGGAGCCAGCGCTGCTCGAATGTGCGTCACCGAAAGGGGCACCAGACCCCTCAGTTCATTGGGTTAAAGATGGACGGACGTTAGACGTTGATGTCAATGGAAGGTATAATATTAATGCCAATTTGAATAGGTATTATTGATCGGTTATTAATATTCTATTGAGCATGCTAAGAATAAAGTTATTGACACGCCAATATCCGATCCTTAATATAATATGCAAATATTGGCTAACTCTATGTATCTAACATAACACGTATAATATCATTTTAGTATAGTTGCTTTATTATTGTCACAATAGCTTTAAAATTAACAAATAGCGAAATAAGATGAAAATGTACCAGTGTATAAATTAAGAATCCTTTTCCAGGATAGCAATAGTAGATGGTGGTAATTTAAAGATTATCGAAAGTCTTCCAACCGATAGCGGTGTATATAAATGTGTGGCGTCTAATGTGGCCGGAGAACGACAATCTCGCCCTGCCACATTACTCGTATTACGAAGACCACATTTTCTAGTGAAACCTAATAATATAACGGCACTGATTAACCAGAACGTTGAGTTTCATTGTCAAGTAAGTGAGCTATAAAATTGCAACCGACGATAAAGTCAATGCATGCATTTAGTTATGTTTTATTACGTTTTAGGCCTCACCAGAGTCAGATGTGTCAGTGACATGGTCCCGAGATAAAGGTCAACTATCTCCATATGCGATAATACGAAGAGGTTCTTTGAGAATTGATAGAGTGGTGTCTTCCGATGCTGGCACTTATACATGTCGAGCTGAAAGTCAAGCGGGAACTAGTGTTGCTAGTGCAACTCTTACTGTACATTGTAAGGATATTGATATCATAACTTAAAAATACAAATTTAAATTATATCATCGCAATGAAAAATGTAGCTATTGTTCACCGATGTACTTTCATATTTTGAAATGGATGTTGAGTATAAAATATAAAATATAATATGTATATCATTTAAAATTCGATAGTTTTCTAAATGTTAAAAATATACATCGGGCACCTACCCAATTAAAAATATAGGACTCTATATTTTTTTCTAGCTTTACCTCATTTCACACGTGTGCCTTCTGATCAAACTGCTTGGGAGGGAGAATCAGTTTCGTTTCCATGCGAAGCAGATGGTTCACCAAAACCAATAATATTTTGGACAATGGAGGGGTCTCAGGTGAAAATTTAACATCTTTTGAAATGATTTATTTCCGTCTGAGCTATTTAATAACAATGGTTGTATTAATGCAGGAACTCATATTTCCAAATTCAGAACACGCTTCGGGATCGCTATATTTGAATCGAGTTTTGACTCGCCACGCGGGTAGATTGACGTGTGTCGCAGTGAGCGCTGCAGGAAGTGCATTACATACGATTACTTTACAGGTTAGAATCATAATAGGGTTATAAATAAATTAACTTAAAATAAAAATGCCATTATAAAGGTGCATACCTACCTTTAATAACCCCATAATTAGAAAGTTCTTCTATGAATACAAATTTATATGTTTTTAGGTTTTAAGAAGAGAAGCGAATTCATTTAATGGTAATCTTGAATCATCATCGCCTTATCCTGATTTAAATAAACCGCAAAATCATCCGCCAATGACTCAATACGAACTTGTACAAGCCCGTAGATACTTACAACAAGATGTTCTAGTTTTAAGGAGAGTTGAAGGAATATCATCAACTACACTCAAAATTGTTTGGGATGTAAGAATAAAAACAGTTATATAAGTGTGTGATATAATATTTTGTGAAGAATAACATGCTATAATTTTTTTATTATTTTAGGTACTTACAGATTACAACGAATATTTAGAAGGCGTAAAAATATGGTTTAATGGAACCTCTTTAAATAAACAACATGCATTAGAATTTCCAGACATACAAACCAATAGTAGTGTAGATAGTTTAATAGAATTAACTAAATTTGAGAATTTCACTATGACTACGGTTCATAATAGTGGATCGTCGAGCCACGTTCTAACAGGGTTGATACCATATGCCAAGTATAACATATTTTTGATGCCATTTTATAAGTTGTTACTTGGAAAACCGTCCAACATGAAGACCGGTTTTACCGAGGAAGATGGTAAATATTACCTTCATAGTTTTTCTAGTATAAAATTCATGGCTCCTAGTTTTTATAATAATAAATATATGATGTCTGTAGTTCCTGCAGCCGCACCGCAAAGTGTCACAGCTGGAGTTATAAATTCAACATCAGCGTGGATTCGTTGGGAACCGCCACCAGTTTACGCGTGGAATGGAGATATTTCAGGATATTTGGTTTGTGCACATTTTTCATTCCTTTATTCATTCATCTTATATAAGGTGTTCTATGTTAAAAAATGGGAAATAATGACTGACAATTTGTGAATATGTTCTGTGTCTGATTGGTATGTCAATAAATTGTCAAAATTAATTGACTAGATCGAGGTGCGAGTGGGAGGAAGCAATAACGGTCGCGTAGTGGGTCAGATGTCTCTAGGCGCTCGTACACGCGCGGCTGCCGCAAGTTCCTTGCGCGCAGGGGGACGGTATATCGCTCGAGCCGCGGCTGTTACACGCCGAGGACATGGGCCCTTCAGTGCTCCAGCGCAGATTCACATGCTGCCTACTCAGTCGCAGCGGCATTATGTGCAGTGAGTATACTTTAATTATTATTTGTTTGTTTTTTGCTAGGTTGGATAGGTTATTCTTATGTAAAATGTACTATATCTCTGGAAAAATAGGAAATAAGTAAATTTTTCAATACAGTTATAACTCATGGTGGAAAGGTATTTTTTTTAAAAGGATAGAATTTCCTAAAGTACTTATGATATATTGTATTTGCAGTCACATGCCAAAACAAATTCTGCATCTTTTACATTTATTCAGAATAAGGATGGATGGTTCAGTTAAATAATCTTGTTTCAGAACGGAGCCAGCTAGAGATAAGGCAATCTTGTCAGTGTTCCAAGAAACTTGGCTTTTAATTTTAAGTTTGATTTTATTGGGAATTATTCTAGTCGGAGGTGGTATTATAATTTATTTACGACAAAAGCAATCGAAACAACGGAAGAGTCACAATGCAGCGAGTACGTATAATAGGCCCATATTCATTTTATTTGTCCCATTTAGAGATATTAAGTAATACTTTTGAACAGGCACTCCAATTACGAATACTCAACAATGTTTGCTCGGCAAAGAAGCAGTGTGGATGCGAGAAAGGCCTTTGTACGAAACTAATGAGCCGCGCGTTGAAATGCTGAATTGTCATCAAAGTCTTTTACATGGTATGTCGCACATCATCATAATTAACGCTGCTTTATCCTTTTTTAAGGCTTTTACTTAAACTGTTCTCATGAGTTTATCTTTTTGTTTATCATACGAAACTGATGAATGCTTTAAACATTTGTATATTTCAACTAACTTAAATATTAATTAAAATCGTGCTTAGATTTAAGCAAGACGTAACTAATATATTCAGTGATTTTATTTCGTGATAGCTGCTTTTATTTATTAAATATTCAATTCCTTATTTAAGTAGAATCTCGAAAACAAAATAAAAATTAATTTATAGGTAGCAATACTATCGGTACGATGACTATGGAAGCAGAATACAGCCTTCCTCAACACGCAAGTGCTACAAGCAATATAATCCTACAAGAGGACAATAGGAAATATCCACCGGAACCGTATGCTTCTAGTGCTATATACAGCGAATTAAATTACCAGGTCAGCAGTCTGATTATTGTAAGATCTAATTTTAATTCTTTTTTAAACCGTTGTTTGAACCTTTTCAATGAAAATATAATTTCGATTGTTGAAATCAAATTATAAAAGTCAAATAGAATTCAAGTTAAATTAAAATAACATTGTTTTTCGGTATTTCATTCCTTTTGTTTGTTATTGGGAACCTTCCTTAAAATTAATTTGATAAATTATTTATTTTTATTTTATTTTGATGTAGGACCATCACACAGATGCAGAAGATTCCTGCATCAAATGTGCAGTTAGTCCAGGGTCCTATGACAATAGTATGGTTAGATCATTCGCGGATAGCAATCAGTATTCCAACGAAGAATGTTCCACGTGCTGTAGAAGTAGTAGCAATAGTTCAACATTAACTAAAGACTATAGTGATATGACGAAATGTGGTAATGGAGATGACCAAGACATTTCAATAGAAGAATGTCCTTCGTGTAAAACAGCGCAATCTAAATCATCAAGTCAGCATGATGGTAACAAAGAGTGGACAGCAATTGCCGACGTAGAATATGATTACCCTCAGTGGCAGTGGTTGGCAAGGGAGAACAGTTTCAGACAAGTATCTCAAGAACCGAGGTACGCGACTCAAGCAAGATCCACGAGAAGTGACCAGAACTGTAGAATGAATTTGTGTGATATTCTCCCACCGCCGCCTTACGAAAGGTTAGTACAGTTAGTACAGGAGTCTTAATTTAGTAATTAACATTAATAATGGATAATCGAAAAGTAAATAATAATCAGTAATTACCAATTAATGTTATCACTATTCTTTTGAACTTTAGGCAAAATTCTTTGTTTATCGTTGTTGTCAATTATGTAAATGATTAATTTTATCTCATAATTTCCATTATCTTTTTTTCTCTATCTAATTTTTTAATGCATTCATCACAGTTAAAATGTAATTTTCGCCATAGCAGAGTCATGTTAAGTGTATTTTATTCATCAAATTTGAAAATAACATGACTTGTAATCTAAACAGGGAATCGCCATATCGAGAAATGCATCCATACGGCACCCAAACTGGTGCCTCGGGCTGTTCAGGACATTCGTACCGGAGCTAACTTATTCAATTAAGAACAAAATATCATTAAAGTGTAATGAAAGCAATAATTATAATAAGTGTATATATAGATTGTATATTATGAAGTGCTAAGGATATCGTTACACCGCTGCACGAAGACGATTTTAATTGCTACTGATCTCTAACGACTGTTAATGAAGTTTAATTATCCATTTTTTGCCATAACTATGCTCAAATATAATCATGTTCTTTATAATCAATAGGTAACCTTGTTAGCGATATTTGTTAGTTGTTTTATCGGCGGTTGTACTGATGGTAACTAAGGGTTGTAGTTTTTGTGAATGTGTTTGCAAATAGACTGCTAAACTTAATGTAGTTCTTAGATTTTATCTCTCTCTAGTGACTGTGATATAGAATAATTTTGTAATTGCATTTTAATTTTGTACATAACTAGAAATATTTGATATCCTTATACAATTTTAACTTTAGTCTATTTATTATAATGTAGCGAAATCGTTTTCGAATGAGAACCAATTTCATAGTTACAAATTTTTCGATCACAGTTGTAGCATTTTGTACTGAATTGAAATTCCTATATTTAAATGACAATTTAATTTGTATATTCTGTTACGTCAGTCAAGTTATTAAATGATAGTATATTTGAGAGCAATTGTTTTATTTTAACCCAGTTATTATTAAAACCTTTTCATTCCAACGTTTTCATTCAAAAGTTTTCATATAACATCATGAAAGTATTGTCTATTCAATTTTATCTCTTTTTTTAATGTTATTTTTATGGTTAGAAAAATCATAGGTGGGTATCATATGGGATACAGCACAGAGTGCTTTAGCACAGACAGACTCTACTTCATATTTTCTGTATAAACCGGATAGTAGGTCACCGGAAAATACGTACTCGTAAGAAGTGAGATTTTAAGATATGCTTTTCAAAGGCTTTGCCTTTTTTTCCGTTGAACAAGAGCTGAATATTTAACAGAAGGTTCTTTGGATGTGAGAAACTAGGTAAATGAAAAAACTATAACGGGATATACGAGCTTCTTTATGAGCTTTGAGGAATAAAGTAACACCATGCTAATTTTCTACAGACTTTTTTAACACATTTTTTTTTTATGGAATAGGAAATTCTTCAAATTTCTTAGAATATTTCAGTCTATGGTACGCCAAATTAAAATCCAAGCAGGGAAAATCATCCTGCCGTATAATTGCTCTATTCCAAATATTATGCTTCCCAGGGAAAACATTGTAACAATTAAAGCCTTAATCAACTTTTCTCGTAAATATCTAAATACGTTTGTGTGGGCATCGCAACCTGCGTGCAACCTTAGGGCGTTGCCATGGCAACAAGTTGGGTTTTCACCCCTATTGCACCCTTGTTATTAATATCTGTAATAATTAAACTTGATTGCATTTCGCACCAGGTGTTGGATGACGCCTCTTGTCAAGCGATCCTATTGTAAGTTTTAATGGAGACGTTTTGAAAAGTCATTACAGATAATCTAATAAAGCAGCGGTAGGTTGAGTTCATTATAATCTGTTAAATTGATTTTTGCTTAGGGTGTTTAATTTTTTATTGCATTTTTACAGCAGTAATACTTTTAGGTTATAGGTAGGTAATAATTTTTTGAATTTGAAAATACGTGTACATATTACGTAGCTACCCAGTATTCCTTCTGTTGACATTAATTTCTCCGTAGTAGTAAATCATCTAATTTAATTTTAACTATAGCCTTTTGACTTGCCTTTTTCAGCCCACAAAAGAGACGTGTCTCTTAGGGAATGCAATCCCGACTCGAGATTGCAAATTCGGGATCCCGCGGGATTAGAAATATCAATCCCGCGGGATCTCGCAATTTTCGGGATCCCGTCTAATAAAAAAAAAAGTTGAATTCAGATGACTAAAAAAGCTAATAACTGCTTGTTTGTGATAGGAGGCCATCCATAAATTACGTCACGCGAATTTTAGAACTTTTCAACCCCTCCTTGTCACAGGTTGTCACATTTTTAGTACCCCGTCCCCCCTAATGTGACGTCACACATTTTTCAAACTTATCTAAAAATAATCAAAAGAAAACAGTTATTTTCATTTTTTTACTTATTTTTACTTATTAAATAATCTTAGATATCGAAAATTTTAAAAATCGTAAATTTTTGTGTCCCACTTGCATTACAACATGACTCTAGGAATTAAATGTTGTTACGTAAGAGATAATCTTATAGCGAGAGTGCGAAATTATTAATAAATACAAATAGGTAGGTAGATTAAAATTTTCTGTTCAAAGTTTTTTGCTCACGTACAAATTTCGTTTCGTTTTATTATGTCACGTCACAAAGCTTTTGATCCCCCCCTGCCCCTTGTCACATTCTGTCACATAAAGATGATACCCTCCCCCCCTATTACCTTGTAACGTAATTTATGGATGGCCCCTAGTGAGGTTAACTAAAATAACATGTCACTCGAAAGAAAATAAAAACCTTTATTATTTGATTAAATAATAAAGGTTTTTATTTTCTTGGTAAGATTTTACCAACTAAATAATAATCAGGATGTAAGGAAATTAACGTAGGTAAATTAGGTAATCCAAACAATAAGCTTATTTCAAGGGAATTAGTAAAAATTAGGAAAAATTGAAAAGCTTGCGCCCCGAGTGGTTGTGTGTTGCGTCGCTGACCACTGCCGCCCAATCCCGTCAATCTCGAACGGGATCTCGTCATATTATGCGTCGGGATTGATCCCGAAAAATTACACGAGATCTCGCGAGATCGGGATCCCGCGGGATCGGGATTGCATTCCCTAGTGTCTCTTGATCACATTTCATAAAATTCATGTTCCTTTGATTTTTATTTTCTTTATTAATCAACACTCCCCTACGTGCGATTTCAAAGTAAAGAGCCCTCTGTCGTGTCGCTAAGTCAAGTGGTGGCTTGACAGAGAAAAATGGAGATGCGGTACGGGGATGAAATTTTACCTTTGTATTTTGATGCGTTTTGTATGAATTTACCGGGAATTGTGGCTTTTAATAAAAACGGGGAAGGAGAATTGTGTAAATGAAATGCTGTGTGGTTTAAACTTATCTAGGTTTGAATTGTTATTATAAAATATTGCAAAACACAGCAATGTATGTGATAGATCAAAGATGCATATATAATTATTAAAAACTCTACTATTAGATAAAATACGATCTCTTATAATACTTTTCTAGATAGGTACACATGAAGTACTGGTACAAAGAGTGGCAACTCAAATACATCAAACTTACTAATTACAAGATATAAATTCAATCCATCCGTACTCCCTAAAGTCACGAATTTTGGAAAATAATTATAAAACTTCACGTAAAATTACAAAATAGCGAGGGTGCATGAATTATCCATTACACAGCGGCTGAAAGTACTTTTAGAACCATAATTCGTACCGGGTTCCGTATATTTATAACCATAGATAACGCCTACAGATGGCTGTGGAGTTTTCCTTCCCAGTTCCCCTAATACTTGTTGAATTATGGTTTCCAATTTCGCCATGTACTCAGGTACGCAGTGTCTTTGAGGTATGGCGGGAATATGTTATTTGATGGATGGTGTCATGCGAACAGATTGTGTGTGGGCTTCTTTTGAAATTGAGCACTGGTATTTAGAGAAAGATTTCATATAGTAGAAGCTGATTAAGACATTAAGTTAGACGGGAGTTGAAAGAGATTCTATAGATTATTTTTCCGACCCAAATATCGACCAATAGAATTGCACCATTCGACGTCACGTGGTACAACCTAAATGGTATTTATTATACTGATAATTTTTTGAAAATTTTCTCTGATCGTTGACGTTGGGATAATCTCCCGAATACCACACGAGCTTCAAAATTATCTGGCATTTCCCTCAAGGTTCCCTGCAAACAAATAAAGTCGTCAAGTTTTTCAGGAAAAATCACTCGCGCTTCGCGCTCGTGATTTTTTAACCTTGACTAAAAACTTGACTCCTTCATTTGTTTGCAACGAACCTATCGTAAAATACCCGATAATTTTGAAGCTCTTGTGGTATTATAAGTGAAAATATCACATAATCGCTAATGTTATCACTGATTGACGTAAAGGGGCAAAATTTTCAAAAGTTTGGCAGTTTTATGGAAGTAAACCAACATTCGTTTGACTACGAATCAATTCGTAATTTGCATATTTTGTAAACTGTCTTAGAATTTCTTAGGATAACCAAATATTTATCATTAAATTAATTTTTAATCTTATATTGTCGCCTTTTCAGTTTGTTCAATATTAATTACTGAATTAATAACTAACAAAACTAGTTAGCAGGATAATTATAATAACAGGATAGTTTGCTTCTGCAAGTCTTGTGCCAACATACAAATGGGTACACTTACTATTTATTCGAGTTTAATTTGAAGGCCATTAGATGCGTCATTCATGGAATGGGAAATCAACGTAGAATTATGACATCGGTGACGGTGTACGCAACGCGGGAGTCACGCAATGTTCAACTTTTGGTAATTTATAATGGCGTATAAACCATGACTAATTTGGGGGACTATATGTATACTAAACTAGCTATTATTTATTGTTTTATAACTACAATCTTATACGCAATAAATTTGTCAACATCAGTCAAATATTACTAATGCTTTTATAGAGTGCATCTGTGCATTGCATATAATTAGAATATTTGTAGTTTATTTTTATATTGTGTAGTCGATCCGATAATAACAGTCAAGCCATTCTAGCTTATTTCAGTTTTAATTTGTATAAATTAAGCCCCAATTGATTGGCTCGTATTTTATACTATTTTGATAGTTACGCATTTCTAATGCATATTTATGAGGTATAAATGTAACGTGCTAATAATTTTGAAATGGCAAGATTGCTACCTCAGATCTAGAATATAAATCGATAGGTTTCGCGGCCACTGTGTTTATCCAATTAATATGTCTCTTGCAGCGTATATTAGTAAAATGTAAATTAGATATCGTGTATAACTTGTTGATAAGATGTTAGCAGTAAATGCGATTATAATTGCTGAAATCAATTTCATCAGTAATGCGGAAACGTCACTGCATTTATAATTATTATTGAAAGAAATAGTAGGGTATTAGTTGAGGGGGTCATAATCTAAATGACAACTAGGTAAATCTTGGAGATATAATAATACAATAAACACCATGTAATGA
Source organism: Colias philodice (assembly GCF_061535455.1). NCBI lineage: Eukaryota > Metazoa > Arthropoda > Insecta > Lepidoptera > Pieridae > Colias > Colias philodice. The sequence goes on from NC_143090.1 coordinate 7,011,639, forward strand.
TTATTATATTATACCTATTCTTATAAGATCTATTCCTGTGCCTATGTGGAACAGAAAATTTACAGAAATGAAATTTTAAAGCCACCATCATTATTTTGTGCTATTCATTAGTAGCCATAACTAATACGAAAGGAAAGGGATGTCAAAACGAAGCGTGCTATTTGCATGCGCAATTCTATTACTCAACTGTTAAATGTTAAGTTAAATATAAACTATTTATCGTCACTGATTCACGCCAATGTATTCTCAAAATAAGATCAGCAAGTCTTTGACACGCAATCTGCTGTAAATACGTATCGCTTTGAAGTACCTATTAAGAAAGCCTTTCCATTTCCGCAGATTGCACTGGTTACAATTAATTCTCAAAATTAAAATGTTTTGAACCAAAAACACCAGTAAAATTGGATAAATAAATTTCTAAATATATAACATTGTTATAATATAAAGATAGATGTTTATAACCATTTCATATACAAAATGGTTAGGCGGATTATTTCGTTGCGCCAGAAATACGCGGATATTTTCCTGTAAAATTTGCGTTGCATTCATGTCCCAAATGTGCAGTATTAACCAAAATTGTTTTATCCGAATCTAAAATAAACATTGTTATTTGGTATAAACACATTTCACATATCTTCATGTATTGATTACAAGGGCGTCTGATTAATTACATCATTAGTTCTAAACCTAGACTGCCTACACAGTCGTTACGATATCTCTTCACGATACACAAATGTGCGGCGATCAATTTCAACGAATTCAGATCGTTTCCACGTATACAGTTGAATTAGCTGGCGCAAGAGGGCCCTTGCTTTATCTACAGCCATATTTTTAAGTAAATTACAAATAGGTACGGGGTGTTCGAGGCTCGTGCCATCAGTTGTCGTGCGTGTTATCGCGACAGGGGGATCGCGAATACCGCGTGCTTGTACAGACTAAATAGTAAATTTTGTTTCAGTATACCACAGTCTAGTAAATGTCAGTGTGTGTAAAGTCTTTGTTTGTTTATTGTTTTTTTTTTTTGTATGGGTTGAATTTTTTAGGTTTTAGTGGATGAAGAGAGTGTGTACCTAATGTTGTATGTCTGTCTGTAATCTTATGATTACAGATATTATATATCGTATGTCTAAAAATGTAATTTTTATAGTCTAGTAACAATCAAAACTACAAAGTAGGTACAGTAAAAATAGGTATATAATTTCATCCTCTTTTCTTTTTTTAGAGATTTCTATGATGAAACTACTTACGTATTTAATTGTAATTGAGCCTTGCAGATTTTTCGGTCACATTCATGAAAAAACATCACTAACATTTGCAACTACATATTCAAAATATAACGAGCATTATTTAACATTTCATAAACTTACTCTGTGGCAGCATATTTCCCGGACTCGTACACTGTACGTGTCGGCGTCGGAAACAAATTTTTTCGTCTAGTCTCCCCGTCGCATTTTCGAGTTTCCTAGCCGACAGTTTTTTCCCTTTCGGCGATGATAACAACTGCTATTTCGGCCGACACTGGAGACGTGATAGTTTGATAATGTCTTGGAAACGGAGTGTTTTATAAAATAAGTTGGAACGGAGGGGAATGGAAAACTGATAAAATTTTTAAACTGCGACTCGATTTTAAAACGCGTTTTTCTATATGTAACTTTATATACCCACTAGGTTAAAAGTATACAGAAAAAAATATAAGAAATGTTTACTTTTTCTGTCAATATTCAACTTTCAGTAAATATGCCATTAACTTTCATTAAAAAAAAATTGTAAATATTACCTTCTTCAAAGATAGATACTACATTTCATAATACACCTGTTTCGTTTTGAGTAATAACAAAGTCCACATTTTACGCTATGATAAATTCAGATATTTAAGCGAAGATAAGAATAAAACACGACATTTAATTTCCACAATTTGAACAAAGCGTTCTCACAAGAGAAATCTCTGGCAGCAGCAATTTTTCTTCGAAATAAAGGAATAAAAATGAAATGCGCGTCTTTGCGATCGGCCATGTTTGTATATTCAGCGGTTTGAAACAAACCAACTGCTTCGAGCTCCTCCGAGTGCGCTCACCGGGTGGTCTATATCATTTTAATGTACACAAACAATTGCTAAAATACTAAATCAACAATGTATTCCAAATATTGTACAGAACGGCTTTACAGACAAAGAACGTGTTGAATTTGCATGTAAAATTCTATTTTAGTTAGAACGTGCTGTATGTATTAAAATAATGCACCTTTCCCATATTTTAGGCGGGACTAAAAGGTTTGTGTTATGAATTTATAAGTTTTTGTAAGTACTAAATGTGTTCATTGAAGGGATTTTGTTTATGGGTACTTAATTCTGCTTGAATTGAACCTGCTCATTTATACTTAGTATGTAGTGAGATAAATGATAAGTATAAAGTATTGTAGGAACAAAAAAGAAACCGAATATTTTTTTATTTTAGCTAGCTTTGGTTTTTTGTATTTTAGCAATATTTTTTTGGATAAGTTGTAAGTAGGTACTATCTATTGTATAAACTATGGTGTAATAGTGTTTAAGGATTGACAACGTCTTTTAATACAAAAATCCCATAAAAAAGAACCATAAACCAGTGTATGGTTTTTTACTAGAAAGTAAATAGAAAGCACCTAATTCACAAGAATTTCAGATTTATACAATTTAAAATTTAAGATTAATGTGTTTTTATGTTTGTTAGCAAAGTAACGAAGGACGAAATCGCACATCGCTCTACATTCGCGCATACGAAAGGATATTGAAAGGTGTTGTTTACTCCAGACGTTAATTTATGCACACATTGTCACCAGCTTTATTTAGACGGTGATTAATATAATTTATATTGACTGTCAATGTGCAAGCGAACTGCGGACAGAGGAATGGCAATAAAATGAGCTATTTTATGTCGATCCTTGCACTCACTTTGAAGTGAATGTTGTGCAATGAATCGATTACGGACACGTCAGATGGAATAAATCAAATACTTAACGAGTTGATAAACAATGTCGGCCATTTGGTTATTTGACAAACACTCCACATGTAATGGTGCGTTACAGATGACAGCCGAGATGTTGTAAAACTCTTGAAGTATTTGTTTAGCGGTTTTTTTCCGGATGTTAGTAGACTCTAAAAATGCTGATTAATTCAACGTTTGGTTTTTATTTCGGTAATCGTTTGTTTTAGGTTCTGTCACAGAATACATAATAGTATAGCTAAACGCTACAGAACGGACACTCTCCGCCTCCCGCCAAAATTAAACACTTACCTCACCCCGCACGATCAGGCTAAAAATGGTCCGCATTTTTCTGCAAGGACGATACGCAACGAAGATTGACAATATTAATCAAATTGACTTAAAGTAATTTATTATTTTGGATTTGTGATTATCGTTTTTCGTAGAAAATAGTTAGATATTGTGCTGTTTACGGATGTATTTCATCAGAAAAACGCGATTTCTTTTTACGCTAGTCACAAATGTGCCAAAATAAAGCGTTAACACACACATTTGCAGTCTCTACAGTGTGACTGTCAAAACGATAATTTTGTATGGAGTGTCCGGGGTGTGGTTCTGTACTATTTTCCTTTATTTTTATATGTATTTTCATTTTTATTATTATTTTATATGTTTGATAAAGAAAAAATTGTATCCTTTATTTAATTATATTTCAAGAGCCAGACCAATCCTATAAAATATATGAAAATTTTTATAATTGTGATCGTGTTGTTAAGCTTACCTTCTTGCCGGTATGTTCTGATAGAAAAAATATATCATTTATTATTTAACATACCCCGAAATTCTCTTTATATAAAGATGCATAATATATAACGACCAAAGAGTAGGCTCGGTAAGGAGATCACGAGGAAAAAGGCACTTTACTACTTTCCATATCATTTTCTTACATATGATTACCCGTTTCCTTTACAGGGCATTTCCTCGTGTGAGAAAATGTTCTTAATAAGATTGCCAGGTAATGAACACCGTCGCTTTCCTATTAAAAAAAGTCATTCCATAACGAGAACATAAAGCTAACTCGAACATAGCATTGGACCGTTTTAACAGCACTCTCAAGCAGGAATGCCACTAAATGCCAGGTGGATCGCCTATTGAGACACGCTCTTCGCAATAAAAAAGCAATTACGTTTAAAAATATGCATACGAATAGTTTCCTGATCATAAAAGTCACATTTGAATACGATGTATTGAGCGATGACACGCGCATAATTTGTGCGCACGACTATGCTCTTAAAAACTTTCGAATGCGAAAGGTTGGTTTGAAGGCATATATCGAATGGGTTAAGGGTTATTATCGTTCAGAGTGCTTGCTTTAATTGTGTCGTGTCACATGCAATGAAGGGGCAGGTTGTTATCACCAGGGGTCTGTCGGGTTCTTAGACACGAAGGCTCCCCGCTGCGTGAAGCGAGGAACTCCAAATCGATAACTCTTTAAAACAGTGAAGATATATTGATACATTAACTCATTAAAATGCAAGCAGCCAAAGGTTATACAACCGAATGTCTCGATCGAAATGAGGTGATTATCAAAAACGTATGGTTCGTTTGATCTTCTGTTTACACGATGTTCACGTCGAAATGGGAGATAAACAAGCATAATGCATTGAAAGTAAACACGTTAGATCATATTTATTTTTTCTCAAATAACATTGCAATATCAAACTTGTTTCTCTATTGAGTAAATGTATTATCAACTGATAGGTTTTAATAATAATAATCTATTAAAAAGTATCGATGTGAATTTATATGAAAATATCCATCTTGTAAGATGGTTACATTTTCTCCTGGGAACTGTAGAAAAATTACTCGTTAAAATTAATTAAAGGCAACCGGAACAGACGGTTTGCAGAGGAGATGAAAACCGATTTCCCTACGGTGAACTTTAAAGAAAATGTCGCTAAAATCTGTATTACACTGTTTAAATTCACTCGATTACACGCGGCGGGTTACTCAGTACTTAATGAAACACACTATTACTCAAAACAAAACTCAATTTATTCACTCATCTTAAGATTATATACGTATGCAGAAAAGAATTTCTATAGTGCCATTCAAAAACACAGTAGCGTCATCCATTATTGACTTTAAGAGACAACTTGACACATTTGACAATTGACATATTATATTTGACACTTGACACATTACGCGGCGGGATTTGACAGTTATTGATAGATGTTAGGTTACATTAGGTTAAGTTTGAACATTCCGCCCACCAAAGAACGTAGTTCTTTACGAAACTTAGACATAAACTACTAATAAACTAATTTAAGTTAAATTGAAATCAGAAAACATAAAAAAAATATTTAGGAAGTTATCTAATTACAACAACCGCCCACCGTGAGCAGTATTCCGCATACATACATAGTAATTTCTAACTCAACTCTCTATATAAAAATAAAGTATAACTATGACTCGAATAGCAAACTAATTACAATAACAAATTATTCGGTAACTTTAGGCAGATAACATAACTTATTACACGGTCTTTTACAAATACCATTTTTGGTTTTAATGGATACTACACGCGTTATGTTATCCTTTCCACTATGTTTTTCAATGATTCTGCCCAAATACCATTTAGCTGGAGGAATATTCTTATCTTTGATAATAACGATGTCGTCGACTTCAGGCTCCGGTCTTCTTGTGGTCCACTTATGTCTTTGATTCAAAGTTACTAAGTATTCATCGGACCACTTCCTCCAAAAATCGTTCATTAATTTTTGGCAATACTTCCAACGTCTTAATTCCGAAATTTGTTTCTCCTCACAAGTCTCATCCGGTATAACAAGTAGTGGTTCTCCTACTAAGAAGTGTCCTGGAGTTAACGGCATGGGGTCATCGGGATTATCACTCATGTACGATAAGGGTCTGGAGTTTAGACACGCTTCGATCTGTGTCAAAACTGTTGTTAGCTCTTCAAAGGTAAGTGTACTATCTCCTATAACTCTTTTCAAATGTTTTTTTGCAGAGCGGACACCAGCTTCCCATAAGCCTCCAAAGTTTGGTGCTTGTGGTGGGATGAACTTCCATGTAGTGCCTTCGTTCACAAGGAGATGTTGAAGCTCGTCAGGAAGTTGAGATATTGAGCGGTCAAACATGTTTCGCAATTCCCTATCCGCACCGATAAAATTCGTGCCATTGTCGGAGTACAATGTTTCGCAATGTCCTCGCCTCGATACGAATCTTCTAAAAGCTGCTAAGAAACCGTTAGTACTCAGGTCAGAGACGGCTTCCAGGTGTATTGCCTTTGAAAAGAAACAAATAAAAACGCAGATGTAACCCTTGTAAGATTTAGCTCCTCGGCCTGGGGAAAATCTGATGTTAATGTGGCCTGTAAAGTCCACTCCTGAAATTTTAAAGGCTCTTGCTGGGGTCAGTCTGGCTTCTGGTAGCCTTCCCATAAGCTGATTGTTATTTTGTTGAGAGTATCGTATGCAAGTAACGCAATTTCGATAACATTTCTTTACCATATCCCTCCCTCGAATGATCCAGTATTTGGACCGAATATAATTGAGCATAAGCTGCGGTCCACCATGGAGAGTTTTAAGGTGAGCATCCTGCAATATTAACTTAGTTAAGTGACTATTACTAGGTAAAATTACAGGATGGCGTTTATCGTAATTTACATGAGCCTCATGGATTCGCCCCCCTACTCTTACTATCCTATTCTCATCCAGCATAGGATGAAGAGTATGGAGCTGACTCCTCTTCGAAACATTATGACCAGATCTCAATTGCATAATGTCGTCTTCAAAATACACTCTCTGGGTCTCCCGTATGCAAAATTGTAAAACAGAATGTATCTCCTCTTTGCTGACACCTTTACATAAAGCTTTCCTTTCCTCCTTGGGCAGTCTCAGATTTAAAACTCTCCTGCAATAAGCTAATATCCTTAGCAATTTGGGTAAAGTGGAAAATTTCATCCAAAAGAAATCTTCTTTGTCTTTCACTGTTGTACTCAATACTTTTACAGACCGTGTCTCTTCCGTTGTTTCAAACACGCCTCGCTCTCTCTGCTGGTATTTGTTTACTTCTTGAAGCCAATTCGGACCATGCCACCATAAGTCGTGATTAATTAAATCTTGGACCAATAAGCCCCTCGAACTAAAGTCAGCCGGATTCTCGTCCGTTTTGACATGCCTCCATTGCTCTCGATCTAACATAGTGAGTATCTCAGAGACCCTGTTAGATACGAATGTGGTCCAACGACTGGGTTCTCCCGATATCCATGCTAAAACAACTGTACTGTCAGACCATGCATATATGTCGCATTTAGGGATGTTCATGATTTGTGAAACCTCATATACCAATTTTGCAGCAAGTAAAGCTGCACATAATTCCATGCGAGGAATTGATATTTCCTTTTCTACTGGTGCTACCTTTGTCTTCGCTGTAACAAGATTAACGGTGACGTTTCCCTGTACATTTCTCGATTTCAGATAAACCGCTGCTGCATAAGCCGACTGAGATGCATCAGCGAATGCGTGTAACTCTACGTAGTCACCTCTCCTAGTTTGTAGCCATCTCGGTATAGCTACGCTCTTTATGCTTCTTAAATCTTCCTTAAAATTTTGCCATTCTGAAAGTAAATCGGGGGTGAGCTTATCATCCCAAGCTAGCTTTGACTTCCAGAGTTTCTGAATGAAGATTTTTGCGGTTATTATCTTAGGAGCAATCCAACCCATAGGATCATACAGGCGAGCTATATCTGATAACACCTTCCTCTTTGTAATATCTTCTCTCGTCTCCTCATCTTCAGGTAAGTTGAATTTATATTCAAATTGATCACTTAGCTTGTTCCATGATATACCTAATACCTTTATATTATCGCCCGATTTAAAAATTACCGATTTTTCAGATCTTTGACTCTCTTCATTGATATGTTCAAGTAATTCAGAACTGTTTGTACACCATTTCTGAAGTTGAAAACCACCGCTTTTCATAAGCTTGTTCATTTCGTCGTAAATCTCGATAGCCTGTTTGGGAGTATCACATCCGGTCAGTAAATCGTCCATGTAATAATCTTGCAGGGTTATACGAGCTGCGCTTGGGTATTTCTCTTGCTCATCTTTCGCTAGTTGCTGCAGGGATCTGACGGCGAGGTACGGTGCGCACGATGTTCCAAAGGTAAGTCTCAGTAATTTATAGCACTCAATAGGCTCGTGTGGATTGAATCTCCACAACACTCGTTGGAAATCCGCGTCTCTGTCGTCAACACGGATTTGTCGATACATTTGCACAAGATCAGCCACGATGCAAATTTCGTGATATCTCCATCTCATTAAGATGTGTCGCAAGTCCTGTTGAAGTTTCGGACCGACACGTAAATTATCGTTAAGAGATATATTATTTATGCCTTTACTTGAGGCGTCGAACACCACTCTCACTTTAGTTGTATCCTTATCGCTTCTTACTACAGCGTGGTGCGGTAAGTACACTGCGTAAGGATCAAGTAACTCTTCTCTCTTAGTAATTTTACTCATATGATTCTTTTCTATGTAGTCTTTCATTACTTTCTTATATTCTTCATATAAGTTTTCATTATTACGTAATTTATTTTCTAGTGATTTGAATCTTTTCAAGGCGATCTTTTTTGACTGACTATGTACACACTCAGGGTTAGAACTCTTAAAAGGTAATCTCACGATATATCTACCATCATTGTCTCTAATGGTTGTTTCCTCGTATATTTCTTCACATCGTAATTCTTCTTTCGTCATTCTCTTTCCTATACTGTCTGGTTCTCTCTCGATTTCCCAAAATTGTTTAAGTAATTGGTCTTCCTTTACCTGTATGTGCATGCTTACTACTCTTTGGTTTAATTCTGTGTCTAATTTATCTTTTATTTTTCCAGATAATATCCATCCAAGCTTCGTGTTCTGTGCAACCGGACCACTCAATGCGGGATTTTTTAGAAAACCTTCTAATATAATTTCTCCATATATTTCAACGCCTAAAATAATGTCTATTTTTGCAGGGTCACCGAACGATGGGTCAGCCAGTGGTATGTTTTTTATTTCAGGCCAATTGTCTATCGATACACATCTTGAAGGTAAGTATGATGTTAATTTTCTTAACACAAAAGCCTCAACTGGAATTGAGAACTTAGGATTTTGTAAGGACTCTAATTCAAATGTAACCATATTTTTGGTTCTCGTTTGACCATCTCCAATTCCTGATATGACTCCATTTACCGCTGTTTTCTTCAGTAGAAGAGATTGCACAGTAGCCTCGTTGATAAATGAAGCCTCAGAACCTTGGTCAATTAAAGCTCGAACTATACGTGTATAGCCATCGGATGATTTTATCTTAACCATCGCCGTTGCAAGAAGCACAGTGTTGATATGGTTCTCTGTAGTAAAGTGAGCAACCGCCTTTGTTACGGGTTGCGAACTCGGTTGATTTTCTTCAGTAGAAGATTCCACCGTAGGTGGATTTTGATTGAAATGTAATAGTGTGTGATGTCGCTTACCACATTTGCGACAGCAAGCTGCTACGTGACAATTTTTTACCGCGTGCGTTGATGAAAGACAGTTAAAACACAGCCTCTGTGTTTGTATGAACTCTGATCTCTTCTCCGGTGTTAGAGACGCAAATTGTTTACATTGATACAGTGAGTGTCGTCCGGAACATGCGACACAGATCGAGTTATTCGATTTGGGGTCGTTCATCAGCGAATGGAAAACGTTTTGCTTCATCGGCTGCCTAGGGTTTACAGATTGTGTTGGCCTTGCCGTGAATCTCTTGTGACTGGATGGTTCCAGCAGCTCTAACGTTCTGAATCTTGATTCCATGAAATTCTTTAATTCTTTCCATGTTGGTAATTTACTCTTCAGCTCACTGGCATCTGCTCGGCTCACTTCTAATTCCCAAACCTTTCTGGACTCTGGATCCAACCTCGACACTACCAAGTAAACTATTATGGCGTCCCAAGAGCTCGTGTCAATCTCCATATTGTTTAACGATTTAAGGCATGTAGATGTAGTATCTAAAAGTTGTTTCAGTGCACTTGGAGACTCGTTGTTTAGGTTTCTTTGACCGAAAAAACGTTTCATTATTTCGTTTACGTTGTACCTCTTGTTATTGTATCGAGCATTGAGGACCGCCCAGGCCTCCGTATAATTTTCCTCAGTTGTAGCTAGGTTCTTCAGTAGAATCTCGGCTTCTCCCAACAAGCAACCCTTTAAATAGTGTAATTTCTGAACGGCAGTCAAGTTGGGGTTGTTGTGAATAAGTGACACAAACATGTCATTGAAATGTTGCCACTGGTCGTAGCTCCCGGAAAATTTCGGCAGGTTTATCTGCGGCAGTTTCACATCCGCTCCACCACTCATCATAGTGACTGTACTCGTACTCGTGCTCGCCGAAGCTGGTGTGATTGCTTGCAGATCGTTTTGTAAAATAAGCTTATACTCAGTGTATGCATTGTCGCATTCCGAATATAGGTCGTTTTCAAAATACGATAATGCAATTTTTGTTGTCCTATCGACCATAACAACAATTTCATTGTGACCTTCCACAAATGAATCCCACAACCTCTCTATCGCTTCGAGCCGCGTATTTATATAATTTGCTGTAATTCGTTCTTTAGGAGATTTCTTATAGTTTATTTGGGCCTTTTTTATTCGGTCGAAGATGTCTTCTTGTTTTCGGAGAAGACCCTCAACACTTCTTGCCATTTTCGTAGTAAGTATTACTAAGTTTACTATAACGCAAATTTTCTAAGTCCAGTATCACAAAATTTTCAAAGTCCACAATCTCACGAAATTTTTCTAAGTCCAAGTTAACACGTATTTTTTTCTAAGTCCTTAAACACTTGTAATTTTTCAAAGTCTCTATATGAAATTTTTTCTAAGTCCAAGATAACACGAATTTTTCTAAGTCCTGAACACTTGTAATTTTTCTAAGTCTCTGATAGCACAACACTTCTGAAGATTACACGAATTTATTCTAAGTCTTTAAGCACTCCTAATTTTTCTAAGTCCCGATCGGACAGCACTTTAACACTTGTAATTTTTCACAATTCACTCCCGGGTTTCGGCACCATGTTTAAATTCACTCGATTACACGCGGCGGGTTACTCAGTACTTAATGAAACACACTATTACTCAAAACAAAACTCAATTTATTCACTCATCTTAAGATTATATACGTATGCAGAAAAGAATTTCTATAGTGCCATTCAAAAACACAGTAGCGTCATCCATTATTGACTTTAAGAGACAACTTGACACATTTGACAATTGACATATTATATTTGACACTTGACACATTACGCGGCGGGATTTGACAGTTATTGATAGATGTTAGGTTACATTAGGTTAAGTTTGAACAGGAAATATTACCATCATTTTTATTGTATGCGATTGTTTTGAAATAGCTGTAAAAACACTGCTTTTTATTTACGTTTTATTTAGAACAATCCTTTTGAATTTATTTTAACGTTTAACTAACAAAGAACATTTTTTATTCTGCTGTGTTTACATGAGAAAAGGTTTTTACACAATGACATACATATTTTATGCAAGTTTCTGTAGTTATTCTGTAGTACTGAGAAAGGAATATTATACATTTTAAATATCCTTTTTACAAACATTCCTAGATGATGAAAAATGCGACAGAAAATATTTTCTCACAAGACCTAAAGCGTTTTCATTAGAGGCATTTTATTCCGAGAACTAGAAAGCAATAGAACGTATCTTAAAAACGAAAGGTTACATCGTATACATGGACGTATAAAAAAAGACGGACGGTATATCGCCTAAACATTGAGTGAAGCCTAGTAATGGCGGCGAAACATCCATGTGTGTGTGCCATGTTGCCATGGCAACAGCTGTGTTGATGACAATGGCGGCTGTATTTTTTTCTATAAATTTTGCCGTAATAATTTTGTCATTAAAACATAAAAGAAATAACTTGCTTCCCTGTGGAATGTAATCCCTTGTGTTTTGTTATTTAAAATTGTACTGTTGCGACACCATTTAACCACGCAAGACGGCATTTTAAATATTTTTTGTGAAACAGTGACGCAGTTAATCAGTCGGTAGTTCACGACGTAATGGCGGCCGACTAGCTTACTATGGTGAGAGTGTGTGCGTGTTTATTGTCTTTACACGATCGCTAGCTTACTATGGTGGCTTCACGTTGTTAGTTCGTAATACGGCGTCCGTCTTTTTTTATACGTCCATGATCGTATAGTTATTTTTGGGTATTGTGCGGATAATTAACAGTGATAGCGCTTAATCAGCAAAGGTCTAGCGGAAGTTTCGTTCATTAATGTTAAGCAACGAGCGTATCGGCCTTTGGGATTAGGGCACGGAATAAGGGATAACGTCCTGCCTCTAATGGGACTTGTTAAAGAGGTCACGATTAACGCCTTAGCGGTATAACTATATTAGTTATATAGTCCAGGAGGAATCGGCGCATGAGTACCGAAAACTATTCCACCTCAATTTTTTTACGTGATCCTCTTCAAATTGCCCTACTGATGATATAAATGCATGTTGCCATGGGGCAACCCGGTGCCATATTGTTTAAACCGAAATTGTTTAAACAATTGCAAGGAATTGTTATTTTTCAACCGGACAAATTTTTTTTATATTTTTTATCGAAATACCAATAAAAAAGGTCCAATTACTTTTCACGATAAAGTTAATATTTTCAAAGATATGAATTTTTTAAGGTTTGAAAAATCTCAAATTTGGGTACTTTCGACCCATGAAAAATATATTTAAAAAAAAAATAATATATAAGTAATATTTTTTTTTCAATTCTCTATACAATAGTTAATAATATTGTTAATAGAGATTTAAGAAAATTTCATTGTTTATATCTGTTTTTTAATTGTTAACTTCGCGCGCTCACAAGTACGCGCCGCTTACCTTTAAGTATCGCCGTCTCTCTCTTACTCATGCGCTGCATCGGCCTCTCTGTGTCTTGAATCATTATTTATCATTTATCTTAAAAACTATCAACTTTATCAAGATTTTTAAAGAGAGCAATCTTATTAATAATTAAATTGTCTACAATTTGTTTCTTTTTTTCTGAAATCAATTTTTTTAAAGTTTTTTAAGCATAAATTGAAACATGTAATTAAAATTACTTTTTTATCAGTTTATATTACTTTTTTGTTATTATCATAAGTAATTTTTGCATTTATCTCAACAATAATAAGATATAATAGTATTTGAACATTTTTTGAAATCACAATTATTTATAAATAATAAAATTATATTGGGTACGCACTTGGATGTTTAGAAAAAACATTCAAATAAATTGAAAAAAAATAAAATAAAAACTAATTTTATAAATATATATCATGGTGTGTGTATGATTGTGTCTAAGTAAGAAAAAGATTCTTTTCTTTGTTTTTTATTTTCTCAAGGTTACTCTTTGTATTAAACCGCAAGATGTTTGTTTGTTCTTGTGACAAAATTATTGATTATATATAACATTTAAAATAAAAATACAAGTTAGTGCATGTCGATTCTCAACTGATCATTCTTTTGTTTTTTATTCATCGTTATTCAGTCTTTTTTATTTCGTTCAAGACTTAAGATTGTTAAATGTTGTTGCACCCATTACAGTGATTTCGTGTGTTATTAACATTTTTAGATGGATATATTTTTAGTTTTTGTGATTTTTCGTTACAATAAATGTGAGTGTCATGTCGTTTTTAGTTGTTCCCAAGAAAAGAAAATATTCTGATGATACCTTACCATGTATTTTTTGTGAAATTGCTGACAATGTAGTGAAAAATCCGAAGCCTGATACATATATAATTGTACAACGTGCAGCTTATCGACGAAAAGATGAGGCCGCTATCCGATTTGAAAATTTGTTTAATTCTTCTCTAAATAAAGATAAAGTTGATAGTTTCTAGATAAAGTTGATAGTTTTTAAGATAAATGATAAATAATGATTCAAGACACAGAGGCCGATGCAGCGCATGAGTAAGAGAGAGACGGCGATACTTAAAGGTAAGCGGCGCGTACTTGTGAGCGCGCGAAGTTAACAATTAAAAAACAGATATAAACAATGAAATTTTCTTAAATCTCTATTAACAATATTATTAACTATTGTATAGAGAATTGAAAAAAAAATATTACTTATATATTATTTTTTTTTTAAATATATTTTTCATGGGTCGAAAGTACCCAAATTTGAGATTTTTCAAACCTTAAAAAATTCATATCTTTGAAAATATTAACTTTATCGTGAAAAGTAATTGGACCTTTTTTATTGGTATTTCGATAAAAAATATAAAAAAAATTTGTCCGGTTGAAAAATAACAATTCCTTGCAATTGTTTAAACAATTTCGGTTTAAACAATATGGCACCGGGTTGCCCCATGGCAACATGCATTTATATCATCAGTAGGGCAATTTGAAGAGGATCACGTAAAAAAATTGAGGTGGAATAGTTTTCGGTACTCATGCGCCGATTCCTCCTGGACTAATAGCATTTGTTGTTTACTGATCGGTGTTTGATCAAAATACATAGAGTACATTAGGGAACGGACAAGGGCCAAATGCCAAGAATGTAATGGTAACTAGTTAGTTTTGACACAATCGTAATTACATTATACAGTTAACACCCGTATTTAATTTTATAGAGTAGTTGCGAAAAAGCTTTAGCCGAGAGCTTTCATAATAATTTTATGGTTTTATGTATTATAAATTCTTATTATTATCTGAGACAAGCTACCATATACCAGATATAATCAATTTTAAGCTTTGTAAGAGTATATCTTTAACTCTTCTTCTTTTGTGGCCTTAAAAAAATATTTGACACAAAATTTGAATCCTAAAATTTTAAGTGGCTTTGAATTATCATTGTTTACATTTGCATTATCGTCATAGGTTATCTCATGATAAAATTTGAATTTGTACTACGTAAAGGTATAAAATGAACCCCCAAGCGAAACAGGAAGGGCTTAGCGCAATAATAAGCCCGCGCCATTTTCCATCCTCGAGCCTTGTGGAAACTCCACAAAGCCGGGATTAAAAACCCAAAATGATACCACAACAGGAAACAAACATTTTCAGAGCTATATTTCAGAACGTATGTACTTATTTGTTGTTCATTTATTATTTAAAAATCATTTGTTCAAAAATATTAATTTTCTGTTATTATTATTTCATATTATATCAAAATTTATTGATAAAATCCAATAATTACTGTTTTATGGATTCTTAAAATCAAGTGTTTTCACTGAAATTTCACTAAAGTACCTATGTACAATGTATGGAATGTGTAAGAATAATTTTAACAAAAGCACTTCGTACATACGTATAAAATCGTAGGTACATACAGAGGCTTTCAATACCAGAATTATTATAGTAAAATAATAATACTCAACGACGTAATATTTAAACAAGCTATGAGCAGTATGAGGAACAGTAGACATGATATAATAATTATAAATAGCAATGAGTAATATATTGAAAGAATACGATCCTAAGCGATCTTTGACCTGAGGTCAACGTCTTATCTCCGAGCTTTCATTGTATTCATCCGGTGACCACATGTGACAGTAATTGTATCGTCCTCGTTAGCGCTTAATATACGGTATTAATTATTACCATAATGAGAGATCATTGACTGGCTGATTGCACTTAGTGTCGAGTTATTGTAAACACACCTTGCTGAAGACGCGATGTTTTTATGACGTTGTAGTTCCCGTTGAATTTCTGCGATGTACTGAATTGCTTGATGTGGTCTTGGTATACTTAAAGGTTATTTTTGCGTGGGGGTATTTTTAGGATATTGTTGTATGTTTTTAAAAATTGTTATGATTTATATTATGGTATTGTAGAGTTTCTTGGTGTGTACTGTGTATAATATAGAGCGTAGTTTTTATATAATTTTTATGTGTATAATCTGTTCTCTTGCGTTCACCCCTACAAGAGTTTATATTGACGCTGTAAATTGTTTTACAACTTTTACAAAATAGCAAAAAAATAATAAAATAAGCGTGAATGTTTATGTGAGAGACAAGTGATTATTTAAATAACAAGAATGACAAAGTTGTCCGCTAAAAATAAAGTACACAAATAAATGCTTTTTCATAACTCATTGTAATTTGTAACAGTCCAAGATTAGTCCATGTTTTGCGTCTTAATTAAGATTTTAGCTATTATCCTTTAAAATATGAGCCTAATCTTTAAAGGAAAATTTTCGTAAGATTACCCCATGAAACATGAAGATGGAAGGCTCCCGTCAAGAGTTAAGCCATCAGAGTAACGTAAATAATTAAATTTCAAAGGAAAAACGTTCTAATCCCACCCACAATTTATTAGAAAGGCCTTTTCAGCGGGTTTTCTTGTGAAAAATCGGCCCATTATGAGAGAAGGGCGGAACAGTGGCCGTATTTCAAAACAACACATTATTGTTTTCTCCTCGTTTTGCTTTAGTTAAACCAAGTTATAAATTCTGTAAGAATAGCTTCAGCCGTTTTATTGCTCTCGTTTAACGGAAAGAAGTTTTTAAAAGTAAAAGTTGATTTTTTATTAACTTGATAAACGAGATTATTATCAAGATAAGAAGTTACCTAAGCGATTGATATTTTTGTAAATTTAAAAAGTAATTAGGTGAATTATAAATTTCATGTTATATAATGTAGGTGGACAACAGAGACTTAAAAATTGTAATGTACAGAAGGAGAAGGTACCTATGCTATTGTCTTATGTACAATGCTTATGGAACCTAAAAATATATAATCTTCTTATTCTTAAATAACATATTTTAAGATGCTTCATTTATCTTTCATATATGTATTTTTTGTTTCCACCTAACTTAATTAGCGTTTCTCGTCCCTCGATTTATAAATACAGCATTGTAAATCAGTGCAATAAAGCCCTCAGAAAAGGAAAGATAGTTCACGCGTAAATAAGAATCCATATGCGCCTTCCAATCAGCTTAACCGTAAAAAGGAAAAAGATTAAAACTATTCACGGTACAAATGAGGCGCATGAAATTATTTTTACGATTCACTCTCTCAATTAGAGCCAGCACCGACATAAAGTGTCAGTGTTATTTAAATTTACTGGTCCAATTAGACTCGCCATCATCGCTGATGGAACCGTGTCGTAGCTTCCCTTATTAAGAATTCTATAATTAAAATTTATGGCCGCCGAAGTGAAGACTATGCAATAATAGCTTAATGAAATACCTGCTTCTAGCAGTCGTGTGGAATGTTATTGTGCATTTTATGATCAGCGATGTAGTGGAGACAGGTTTGGGTGTCAGAATTAAGGTTTTTAAGGTTAGAAATTAAGAAGTTTTATTATTAAAAATTTATAGATTTGATACGAAATAAGAATTATAAAAATTGTTTATTATGTGATTACTGAAATGTGAAATAAAACAACTGTATGTTCAGAATAAATTATAAACTTCCTACATTCATTTTAATGTAATGTAAAACAGACCATCTTTTAAAATAAAATCAACTGAAACATACTTAAAAAGCACGTTGTAAAAGAATACGGAACCGCGGAATACATTATGAAACGGAATAAACAATAACTCAAGCTCATAACAGATACTATGGCATAAAAGCATTGTCTAGAAAACACATATCTCATAAAGTTAGTTGGCGAGCAAAACATCCAGTTGGCATTTACAATGTAGCATTTTGGCATTCGGGCGAGAACTATCAGTGTAATAGAATGAATCTTGTTTGGAGCACTTCGATGCTGTATCGAACACAAAAAGGCTATAAATATAGACATTGAAGCTCAGAAAGATCTCTTACTCTTTGATGTTATAGTGTAAGAACGACACTTAAAATCTTAATGGTGGTATTCAATTAACCTTGTATTTAATCGACGTTTTAAACCAAAATATAACCTATAATATGTAAACTCAATTAATCAATTAAAACAATTAAAACAATTCTAATTAATTACGCAGTAGGTAATAAGAAATAGTAGTAGGAAAAACACCTCTGGACATCTTAGGAAACACCTGATGCATGTGATCTTATCGAGAATCTAACTATTCAATGTTGGACGTGAAGGAATTTTCCTATTATTTATTTGCATGGGTTTAATTCAAGACGATACGCTTTAATATGTTTTCATTGTTTAAAACATCAACATTTTATTTTTCTCGATAATAATTTTCCGAACAACCCAAATTGTTTTATGGATAAAAATATGTTTCTTTATTGCGTATTTTATAATTTACTCGATGTATTTTCAAAGTATTTGCCAGGATAATTGTATTATGTCATAATGAATTCGTAGAAAACGTCTTACATCTCTATAAGAATAAAGATCTGAAATAGCTTTTGAGCGCGAGTTAAACATGCTTAGGTCACGCTTACGGTGTTTAAATTTATACCTCATAATTGTCGGCATAAAGTTGTCGCATGAAATTTCTATCAGAATAAAATTCTAATTCATTATAATAAAAGTTGATGCTGTCAATTTCTGGACGAATGCCAGTTTAATAAAGCACTGCAGTGCGGTTGCAATGCCAATCATTGTGGCATATTTTTGTAGTTTCATTTGCTCTGAAAAATAAAGCGGAAACATTTTATTTATGAGCGTGATTTAATTAGCGGTTTCCAATAAAACGCATGTAATTGTCTTTTGTAATTAAAATATTAATGAATGTTATCATAAAGGAATAATTATTTATATTTTGTGAAACCATGTACAATGTACATACAGTTCTTGTGGAAACAGTTAAAATGCTAGTGCGGTTGAATGGAATGCAGAACTTGGACTGTGAAAAAATAATGTTTTTTTTATTATTTATTAATGTATATATAAATTTATCGCTTGACATAATATCATTTTTTTGTCTGATTAGAACTCACTCACTTTAAAATGTAATCGAACTTTTTATATCATCGAACCGCCCGCCGCTCTTACCAATCAATGCAATAATAACATTTATTTACTGCCGTTGTTGCTAAAAAAATTATACACACACGAATATTACAGCAGTTGTTTAGATATTCACCAAAAATACCATCGCTTTTTTAACCATAATATTATACAGGATGTCTGCTTTATTAGCGCCCGGAGTAATATAATTTTCCATGTTTTTCTTCCATTGTCGATGTAGACACAATAAAAGCAAGCTGGGCCGTTAATCGCACAGAGTAGCCTGTTCCGTAATTAACTTTGCAGCGAGCAGAGATTTACGTGCAACTCCGGGCACAATTAAATTTGCATAGGAAATTGCACAGAATAAGCTAAGAATAAGTTTTCCTAGTATATAAGTAAATTTGAACACCCTGTGGTCATATTACAGAACCGTCCATCAGGTATAATTATTTATTAGTGTATCTTTTGTGCAGTTAGGTAAGAATGTAAGATGCTCTGTAGATTTTGAATTTTCCCCCTAAAAAAATATTCACTCTGTGGCAATTATGTTCTTTATAGTTATTCATTCCTGATCATGTAAACAGTAATGTAACTGAAATTTATATAGGGACTTGAGTAAGGCGTTCGTTTTTTAATTTATTTTAGTAAACAAGTAATTAGTTTACTGACACTGCATAGAGTATCTAATTTTGTACTTACCTTCGTACCAATAAACAGTACCTACGATACGATACGAGTAGTATATTGTGTGCATGTTTTTCACTACGTTAGTTCGGTAATAGTTTCGTACAAAATATGGAAAGCTTCCCATAAATGGTAGTACACGTATTTCTTTCTATTGTGGAAACAGTATGAATGCAAGAATACAATATAAGTGGAGCAAAAGTTAAGACCCGGCGAGCGCTCTCGTAAAATAGCGTAAAAATTATACTTTTGCATTTAGATTGTCTGCATCGCATGATGTTGTTCACCCCCAACGGTCTTGTGGTTTTATAGCGGCGTGAACTAGTGTTGTACTAAAAGCTTTCACAAAACCAGTGGGAAAATAAGTAAGAAACAACTGTTTGTAAATGAAGATGATAAAATGAATGGAATGTTTTAGTAGCGAATTGATAATTGATACATATGTAGTTTAATGAAGGAAAAATATTTACTAATTTATAATTATAATCGTAGTAATATTCATTGCTAACAAATAAAAGATTTAAACAAATAAATTGTATATTTTCTCTACTATGTAAGACCCTAGCTTCAAAGAACCGTAAAGGCAGTCGATGCAGCACATCCCTACCTTCGCTGGGTATTTTTCATATTTTACGATGTTTTGAATTTACGCCTCTTGTGAGGAATGGTTGTGGCGATTCCCTCGTATTCTCGTCACGTAGTCGATTTTCATATTGCACTTTCAATGGACCGTAAAAGGTATTTGGTGAGCTTCAAGAGTTTACAGTGTTTGTTTATGTGGTTATAATACTTTATGTGCTGCTTGTGATGTATGTAATGGTTGGGCATGCCCTTTTCACTGGAACGAAATTCTATTTATTGTTTAACTTTGGTTTCTTTGGCTGATGCGTCGAATAGTTAGTAGTAGAAGAGATTGTCAGAGTTGTAATTATTTAATTAACCTAAAATTTAATTTAGAAGGATTTAAGTAAGTACGAATTAAATATGGGTATGAATTATTAAGTATGGTAATTAAATAGTGATTAAAAAAAAGGTTTTAACACTCATGTTACAAACATGAACTCTTTAAGGTACTAAAAATATTAAGATTTTAAACTTTTGTTCGCCTCTTTCATATTTTATCTCAAGGGTACGTTTAAGATTGATCCTTAAGACTTACCATTTTGGAACTGTTATTAAATTAAGGGCGATTTATTTGCATATTAATGAGGGCCAAAATTACTTGATACTAATTGGGGTAGGATTTAAATAATTTCATCAATTGAAGGGTCGTTGTGAAGTAAGGCCGAAAAAAATATTTTTATCAGCATTATGATATAATCAAATTATAATAAATGTACTTCTTTGATAAAATATACCTACCTGAGAGTTACATTTCAACTTTCTCAAATTGAAGCTCAATTATACCCCATATCATCAGCTTATCCCCATAAAAGTAGGAAGATCCTCAAAAAGTAATATCTCCGGACATTAAGGGCGCGTTCCCACTATGTCGTAACGACTAATTTATCGTTCGACGACTGTCGTCTCTACCTGTTCCCATTATAACGATTGTTTGTCGTCAACATTTTTTATCGTTTAGCGACTGTCGTATCTAGCTGTTCCCATTGGATCGCGACCACATTTTATCGTTTCCTGGGAGTCACTTTGTCGTTTACACATCATCAGCAAGCTACAAATCTAGTCGCCTCTGCGTTCGCTTGGTGATTACTAGTGCGTTTACTCTCCTGAGTTCAATGGACGTTATAGAGTTGCCGTCCACGATTTTTTATCGTTTTACGACTGTCGTGCTTGCCGTTCCCACTGTCACGACAAAGTGTCGTCACTGCAAAAACTGTCGTAGACGACAGTAAATTGTGTCGTTCTAAATGTGAACACCTCCATTTAAACATATAAGCCACGACACTTAAAACTACACGATTATCTGTCGTCACGACACGGTGGGAACGCGCCCTAAATGTATCCTTTGTCATAAAATACTTATTAGATATCGGTCGGGTCCGTTATAAATATTTGAAGGAAATCGAAAACAAAGACATTATTCAAACATAAATCCCGCTTGGACAGCGTATGGTAAGAATACGTGAGATGTGATATCAGAAGAGAAAACTCATAAATCCATCCATAATAAAATATTAATGGGACGTGGATCCATAAGTCACAAAATTATTCACATGTTATACGTTATTTTCAATATTTTACCGTTGCTTGTAAGCTGGATAATCTTGTAATAATACTATTGTATTGATCAATATTAATAGACGCGTAGTAGCTATAAATGGTTTTATAATACATACAATAAAATCTTGATTTATGCAGTCTTTTAAAAGCTTATTCAGAATGCTTATACGTGGTAACAAAATCGAGCAGCTTCAGCGAAAAATCACTAGAACTAAAGCAAACGCATAATATTTTATAGCATTGTTTTACAGTCGACGATCTGTTTGCTACAATATCATATTCTACTCTCCAAGTAGGGTATAAACTGAATGTAGACGTTTATTTTCACAAAGTTCAGGAAGCGAAAATTTAAAAACGCAATTGTAGCACAGTTTACGGTTTCAGACTCTATTCATGAATAATGCCCGCAACTTTATGGTAAGTAAAAAGTACAATATAATGTTAGGAATGAAAAGCATGCCCATGTAATTAAAAGAGCGTTATTTACTCGAGGAACCCTTAAGATATACAGCATAGAAACGGCAACAATAAATTTATGAGTCTCTACACCCTGGCGAATTGGGCAATTACTTACGTTTATTATGATAAGATAGCGTAATAAATTAAATGTGAAAATCTTGTTTCGTGATTCCTATTGTGTAAGATTTGTGTAATAGGCAACATTTTGTGATAGTAGTATATTGGGAAATTAGGTATTGTGACGTATTTAATTCTTTAATAGCTGATTTACTAGTGGCGTAGTAAATTTATCACAATGTTAATATTCTCCAAATCTGAATGATATAATATTAACGTAAATATATTATTTACTTTATTATGTCATAAATTATCGTAACAAGCGGTGAATCGCTTTCTATGTAGCTTCTATCTAAAATCGCCTTATTCGTGAAAAAGAAGAACACAAATAAATTTCATACAGCAAAACGTTTACGTTTTGAATCGGGACATGAAAATATATTCCTTAAAGAGAAATCGTGCGGAAAATTTGCAATTTAGAAGTAAAAGGGGAATGCCAATAAGCCATCGGTTATGTAGATACTGGGGTTTGTATAGAACTGTGGACTTATCTATGCAACCAGGGAACTTAAAAACTATTTGTCAGGATATTTTCGACGGTGGCTTTTCAGATATTCACTGCAGGGTTGGGGTCCGCCGTGCAAAGAAAATATATTTATGGACATTCTATTCTATTGCTACTGTGTGTTTAGTTTTGTGTTTCCTACAAATTATAATATTGAAATATTATAAAG
This sequence comes from Colias philodice, assembly GCF_061535455.1. Classification (NCBI taxonomy): domain Eukaryota; kingdom Metazoa; phylum Arthropoda; class Insecta; order Lepidoptera; family Pieridae; genus Colias; species Colias philodice. Next base: position 7,034,613 of record NC_143090.1, read on the forward strand.
CTAGACTTTGAATATTTTTATAACTTAATTGGGTGGAATTTGATAGGCCATATTAATACATTTATGAATAATAATATAGTAGAAATCGTTTGAAATTCTTAAATTGATTCCACATTGAGAACATAAAAGAGAGTTCTTATGTCAAGAGTTTCATTTTACTTAGAAATGGCATTCGTAATTCTCACAGCGCTTTTAAGTGCGATTCTTTCTCTTTGCTACAAGTAATAATTAATTACACCAATTTCAGATACGAGTCCTTTCAGCTCGCTTCGTTAAGGAAATAAATAAGGACTGAGGACGCCCAAGGGAAGAATAAAAGAAAACGCTTTCTCTGTATTTCGATTACCACGAAGTGATTATCAAGAAAAAAGTCAACAAACTCCTGTCGGAGTTAGTAATTTCTGTAAATGCTGCGGACACAATGGAGATGATCATTGTTGTAATCACAATAAATGAAGATACTTTGAATAATTCTTGGTGTGATTTATTTTGTTATTTTTATGTATCTCTCCATAATATTATGTATATTACTGTCCTGCGTTTAAGATTTAATGAAAACCAGAAATTAAATGCAGTGTAATAGATAGTGTAAAAGGGAGATACGGAAACATAAAAACGAACCTTTAATTATATTTTTTTAATTTTAAATTAATCAATCTTCCAATATATAAGTGTTGTCGTTATTATGTTATGTATTTAAGACTAAATTTAGGACTAAAAATACATATTAGATCAAGAGACAATTTTTCAAGCATCGTTTTATTTGAAAAACATATTAAAACTGTTGTCTTATACCGTGGCTGTACAAACAAATGTATTCATGATCCAGCATATGTGGTAACACGAGAATGTTTGTTCTGAAACCGAATAGCGCGCATTAGGCGGCTCTCCATTATCTTGACTTTGATGCGAACTACACTACATGTGTGGATAAATAAGTTTATAGATGTATATTTGTATCTAAGACCTAGTAGTATGTGGTTGAGGACAGTTACTATTGTATTTAAGAGATTGATAATTGCTTTACCGACTTTTGAAATTTTATAGTTAGGTGTAAAAGTACTTTTAAACAATTTTTTTGATAACAATTAATTTTGCTACGCTGTGTTTGTCTTTACCTTACCTCTACTTTGTCATTTCTTAAATGGATAATATTAACAATATTTTATACTTTTAAAGTTTGTACACATTTTTCAAAACGAAACATGAAAGCATAAATATGAGAAAAAACTCGCTATCAAAAAATTATACGATGTCATTATTTCCACGTGTTAAAGCTTTTATTATTGTGTCAAGCGTTAATCAATTCTAAAAAAATGAAGCTAAACTCGCAGGCGGGTCAACATGCTCATTAAATTTTCCTTTGTATGTAAATTCGATAAAAGTCGGAGCTTTTCCTCCGTCTTTTTTACATACACATATCTTTATATAAGCCGTTGTAAGGCCGTTGTATCATATTACCCTTAGACAAAAAGTTTGATGTCATTTATCCTTGTCACCGTATTTCGTTTGTAGGTAAGTAGGTCCCATAAGGTTATGTAGCGAACCATTAACAGATCGTTCCATGGTGTACACTGGTATTTTTAATAACGTAGTAGGTACGCCACATATTTTAGGTGGAAAATTGCGTTGTTATCATTAATCACTTGTACAATGCATGTCAAGTTGACGACGCGTGGCTCAAGGGGCCAAATTTCCTGTATAATGTAAAAATGAATGGAAAACCTTTTCGTTGATCGCGTTTGTAAGCGAGACTTGGCTGGAGTCGATTTTGCGTACAAAGAAACGATTTACACAGAAGTCACGTAGCGAATTGACGATAAAGTAAAACATTACGTCGATTTTAACTGCTCTCTCATTGAATCCCGTGTAATTGTTATAATGTAGTAAAACTAAACGGTCCTGAATGTCTACTTTTAGTCGAACGTTGCGTTTTCTACACTGTTTTATCCTCAAATAGAAAATTTTATTAAAATGTATTAACATGCGAACTGTGTGGTTTTAACTATTAACATGTCACACAAAATATAGATAATGAAAATGAAACCTTCTGCTAACAACGTGTAATTACTACGAGATTATTTTATATTACTATAATACCTTTTTTCACAATAAATATAAAGTCGCAATGAGTGATTTAACACTGACAATCAACATATTTTATTTCAAATATGCCTTTTTACCTAGAATAGCTAATCCACCATAGTTAAAAGCTATACCATCAATTTCAATCCACGCCTGTGGAGATCGTAAAATAATAATAATAACGTCTGTCTGGACCACATGGCTAATAGACGTTAAACTCCCCCAAAATGTACTGGCGTGTAAAAATAAATTAGCAATATTCACCAAAACCAATCTAGGGGATAGTGTCCGAGCAATTACCGGCTCCAAAATATACCAATGCAACGTAATTGATATTTATGCCGCATTAACTGCTCAATTAATTCGTGGGCCCGTTTTGTTCCGAAATTATTTAGTAGAATAACTGGATTTATTAAGAGAAACGAAGAACCGTAGCCCATTAAAATGCTGTAATATAATCCTTAATTGATATCTGTTATCACTTAATAAAATAATATAATTATGAATGTAAATGTAAAATTATTTAAATGAAACACAACATTGAGCTTGCAAAACCTCGTTCATATGCACGCTTTATTTTCCAATTTGGTAATGATAATCCATTTGTTTCCTAAATTAATGAGCTTTCAACGTAACTTTCAATATCGTTCATATTTAGTTTCGATTTTATTTCTACCTCCATAATTCCCGCTCACATTGTAATGAAGCAGTTGCCATTATTTTACCTTCTTAAAAAATTAAATGTTATTGAGCATCGAATATACAGGGTGTCCCACTTTCGGTATACTAAGCGCAAAGGGACTTGTAGTTTTGCATACGCTGAGTACGTAAAAAATAATTATAAAATTCCAGACGCATTTTTTTTTTAAATAGAGGAATTCTTAAAATTCCATGTGTACACCCCCAACAAGCAAACCGCCCAACTTTGCCACCCGCATGTGAGCTATCGTTTAAGATTATGTTTTCATAGACAAAATACTCACATTAGCGAAGCGGTATATGCCGGCTGCGCGAAGCTAGAGACGAATACATGGATTTTAAGGATAAATTTAGCAAAAAAATTTTCGCGTAATTTTGTTATTTAAGTATTTTTTATGTGATCAGTGTATGCAAAACTACAAGTCCCTTCGCGCTTAGTATACCGAAAGCGGGACACCCTGTATAACTCTACCAAATAAAAATATTCATGTTAATGAAATGTTAATAGTTCTTAATATAAATGCGCTTACACATAGGTAATTAAAGAACTACAAATGGCATCTAAATAATAACAAAAAATATGACAAAGGCGCCACGAAATACAGACACATTTCAATATAATCATTCCGCTATTAATAAACGTTGTTTTCGACGTTTATCGCCGGCCTTATCTCCTGTTACGGCGAATTGACAAATCTGCGGTGTTTGAGCATTCTGTTTGCGATAGTTTAAGACAAGTTAGGCAACAAAACGCATTACTCAAGGTAAGAGAGCACATTTAACATTGTCAACCGCTCATTTGTATTGCAGCCTTTGGAAACTGCTCTGTTAAATCATGATGAGCCGTTTTATTTATAGAGAATTTTATTTTCAGTCTGCCTTGCTCTGCTATTGAGTGAGACACGGAGTAAATATAAACTATAGATAATATCTCAGGAGGTCAATTATTCATTTTGTTTTAATGAAATAACTTTCTTCTCTTTTAGGCAAAGCTCGAAGTTTCAGTAGTGTCCATTTAAGTTGTGCGGAAAATTTTTAAGTTTTCTATTTACAATAAAAGCTAAGTTTGATGAAAATGTTCAGCCAAAACTTTAGTCTTGAAGCTTTTTATGGTCAGTTTACAAATTTTCTTATGATATTAAAATGGAATTTTAAAAATGTAGGGGTTAAAAACTAGGGCAGTGAATACGGGCTACGTGCGTACAGCTATAGATAGCCCTTAGATAATCGTCACTCGTTGTATAATAGAACTATTACAATTAAGGGTTCCATACATCTCAATGCTATCAAGCACACAATAGCCAAAATCAAACAGAGCAACGGAAGGAACCATTAGGGCACAATCACACACGTGTCATCCGGCACACCTGTTTGTTTAGACTCTAATGACCCGTACTGTTTCGTGATGCTCTTTGTTATTTTAAGTTATGTGGAGGGGTGGTATTGTAACTCTTTCTATTCATTTTTTGTTTGGTATGCTAGCGTTTGGGCAGTCCGCAGTTGTATGTTACAATGTGATAGTAAAGAATGTTCTACCATCCTGTTTGAAGAAAAAAAGGAAAGTGTTAAGTGTGCAATAATGGACTCTGTAACGCTGTCATAAATGTATTATGTATTTAATAACAGCGTGCACTATATTGAAAAAAAAAAACTTGCTATAAAATAAATTGTAATTCACTTCGAAAATTGAAAAACAATACACAAATAGTTATCACGATCACGAAACTCATTAAAACAATATCGTTAACACGTCTACAAAGTTTGCTAAAAGCCATTCAAATAAAGGGCACACAGACACCAAACAGTAACATTAGTGAAACAAAATATAATTACATACATTCGTTCTCCATTAATGAACCCGTTTGGGCGGTAAGCCTTTCTTGAACAAAACACGTCCATACATACGTTTTGTTATTCTAATACAAATGACAAAAGAAATAATAAGGTGTATTGTTTAAATATTCATCATTTTGGGGTGGGACCGAACAAAGATTGGACGTTTTTTCGTATGAATAAACGAAAGTTTTTGTTTCGGTTTTTTGAGTCATTATTGATATGAATTAAAGATTACAAAAACGTCAATACAAAGGTTTACTACAACTGTTTTAAGACTAGGTACCTATATATGTATCTAGAAGATTTAAATGTATCTAATATTTATTTAAGTGATAGAAAAAATAACACACCTGCAGCTGTAAATATTCGGACAGGTGAGAGATGTTTGAACAGGACCAACATTTGCATGCATTGTTTAGTCTCCAACATAATAATATCACCTGTCTAACCCACGCATAGATTTCAAATATTTATTTATTAAACTTACTAAGAATAATTTTTCAAATGTTAGTTTCAACAGTATGTATAATATTGAGATTTTTTTTTATAAATAATAAAAAGATCAACGTCCAATTTATTTCGGGAATCCAAATTGTGAATCCGTGCTTAAGTGCTTAATTTGAACTCAATCTTAAATATCAACACACTGACATCCATCAATAAAGTTCAATTTACCCTGACTCAAATTTTATAAAGCAAATCTGATAATTATTAAATTCTTCAAATTATAATCTAGGGACTCTTTGACGTCGCGACTCGATGTCAGACTGAATTCACGTCACTTTCAAGGATTTAGGCAGCCGCCATTAACTAAAGAGGATCCGGCAAGCTTAATTAAGAATTCCCTCTGAAATCCCGTCTCAGACGAACCAAAATGGCCGCGATTGATTTTAAATGAGCTCTTACAAAGACTAAAAGACGTTACATGCTAAAGTTACGGCCGACCTAAACTACATTATCTCACCATTCTGGCATGGAAAATGTATGATAAATTCCAATTTGAATATCAAAGCTCAACCGTTTAAACGGCAACAATTGTAACAAATCGCCGCTATTGCATATTATTACTGACAATTTTTCAACGTGGCAAGTTTAATGGAACGCTATAACTCTAGGATTTGAGCGTTTATTTGCAAAACCAATCCTAGTAAAATGCTACTGTAAAAATCGTGATAGTAAAGCTTGTAAAAAATGAAAGGCATTAGAATGATATATTATTTAATATAACAAATGTAACTAAACTGCAACTATACGTGACGAATCGGTTATCGTTTACAGAAGTCGAAAATAATATTAATTTTATCGATTTGTAGACAAATTGAAAGACTGTTGTCCATTCTGAATGGTATTTTTCTTGACATACTTTCTTCGCTTAACCAATAAGCCCTTCAGTGATCTTGACGAATAATGATGACGTTATCCCTCATGCACTTTACAACTATGTGATATAAACAACTCAAATCCCATTTACCGCCACTGCACTTAACATAAACACGGAACTTCATAAGCATGTTCAGACAACACAATTCTCATTTAGAATATCTCTTCATATTTGCGCGAAACTTTAATATCCTGTTTCAGCCAGAGATGACAGTTTCAAGAAAATGCCGAGACGTAAATAAGACGGCGAAATTTTGTCGTAAGTGAGAAAATACAGCAGCTGTTTAATGCTGGGATGGGACACCTCACGGAAGGCTGGCTCGTTATTATGATTTATGCTGCGCCGAAAATGTGAATTCTAAAGAAACACCTGAAGGTATTACTGGGGATATTTACGTACTCTCATTGTGTCGCAACATGATATGTTTTAAATGAAAATTTAAGAGATCCAGGGATTTAAACGGTTGGGCAATTTTTGAAGTAACTCTTGTGCTCAAGTACTATTACATTATTATTTTATTATTATAGTATTTTTCATGTGAGATACAGAAAATGAAATACTCTACTTGAGTACATATTATATAATATGCACATTCGTCGTGAAAAGGTTAGGAAGTATGTATTTAACTATTTAGTATTTACTTTTTTCCTAAATTAAAATTTCTTTGCCGTATCGTTAATCGTTTATCATCAGCGCTTATGTTCCTTTATGGGACATAAAATACGACATAACCTTTCTTTATTTTTCTTTCATTTATGTGACGAGTTTTCCCATACAAAAAAAAAACTTTTTTTATAGAGAGAATAAGCAGAGTTTCAAGATGCTTACCTACCTTGTACATAAAAATATCAATTTCAAATATTTTCCATCCATTATTGATCTTTAAATACCAATAAAATATACAAGATGTGAATCACGTATAATGATAATAATATATGTACTACCGCTTTTCATACCAGTAATAGAGCTGTCACTAGTTAATGCACATGACTCTGCTCATTATACTTGCTAATTTGTAATTAGTACCCCATGCTCATAGATGTGACATATTTAACGATTGTATCTCCATGCAGAATGCTAATAACTGGTTTGATATAAGGTCTGTGTCAATTAGTTTGTGCAAATGTGATGCAGGAAGACATGACTACCGGTATGCTTATGTGCACAATTTTTTAAATTTAAGTGTATGTTTGCCTTTTTCATACTTAGATAAATCTTTAAGCTTTATCCTGTAGGCTGGCTTGTAAGATAAACATTAAACAGTAACTAATTCTAATCGAGAATACATCATACAATCTATTACTATGTAATTAAATCTTATTGATATGTTAACAAACCTTTTTTGCGTAAAGTCGTTAAACCGTCCTTTCAATTTCACAAATAAATCATTTTCGTTCAGGACAGTGCGATGGTTCTTATTAGATTAAAATTTCCAATTTAACATAAATCAAGATTCGCGACTTGTTTCTTATAAGTTTACCTTGCTCTATGCATGGATGCATCTTATGTTTGAAAAATTGAGCTTTTTTCTGTACGTAATTAGAAGATCTAAATGAATATATGTAAATATGTATCCAATTTAGGTCGATGTTTTGTATAAATATTCATATTTTGTACAGAAATACGATAACATAAGTAAAAAATATATATAAATGAAATATTTATATTATTTTAAATACCATTAAATAGAATAGAGCCTCTCCCAATGAGTTGAATTGCGATTAAATACACGAAGTGCGCTTACATAAAGCAATAAATAAAATACCAATAAAATGTCATTGAAGCATCCAGCCCTTAAGGCACCAATAATACTGTCTTCATATGAATTAATGCCGATAAACATAAAAGAACATTACAGAGGATTCGTATAAGATGATAATTTTAATCCAATCAGAAATTTAATAAAACCCCATATTTATCTACACAAATTTTATCTTCGGTTCATTTAAAACGCATAATTTTAAATATTTATTACAAACTTAACCAATAAGCCTTGTAGTCCGGGATACATCGCCCATTTTTGCAAGTGATTACTATCAAGCTAATTTTTCGTGAGTAGCTTTATTTTGATGAGATGCCCAATAATTTCATGAACGAAACTCTCGATTGTGGTAGCTTACAGAGGTAACAAGGATAAAATTTTTTGATTTGACGGTTCTCAAATATTTATTACGCAATTTGTAGGACAATATGTCTGTTGAATTATATAAGTATTAAATAAGTGAAAATAAAAAAATCAGCTGGTTACTAATCATTTATGATGACTTCGTTATCGATACACATTGGAAAGGGGGACTCTTTGATCAAACCATAGATTTTGTAGGACAAATATTTTTTCGAATAATTTAGATAATTATCTTGAGATTGAACAAAAAAAAAAAAACATTCAGTTAGTAATTAATATTTGAGAACCATCAAATCAAAATATTTTATCCTTGTTTCCTCTGGTAGCTACCACAATCGAGAGTTTCATACATGAAATTATTGGGCATCTCATCAAAATAAAGCTACTCACGAAAAATTAGCTTGATAGTAATCACTTGCAAAAATGGGCGATGTATCCCGGACTATTGTGTTCCTAATTAAAATAGCAATAAATCTAGTAAATATAAAATTGCATTCATTTGGGGCAAATAAAAGTCTTTCCAACATATTATTATTGGTCAGAAGCCGACGCTTATTTTCATAATAACGTCCATGATGCGTAAATATGATATTTTACGAGCAATGATGCCAAATAAATTTAACGTTGAATATAACTGGAATTAAACGTGGGTCAAAACTCAAATAAAAACAGGGAAAGAAAAGTGTGAATTAATATTAGTTTTTATACTGTATTATGTGTGTATTGGTTCTTATTCGAAAAAAATAATATAAAACGTAATTCAAATAACTTTAATAAAGTCATAACTCAAATGTCGTATGTAGCAATGACATGATAAAGTAATTAATGGTAGTGCAAGTGTAAAATTGTTATTTTGATTAAAATCAAATCATTTCGTAAACATACTTCGTCAAAAACAAAAAATTGTCTATTGCAACATTTAAATCTTGCGAAAGCGCTCAAGTAAAAAATATATAGGCATTGCAAATTTAATAGCATCAGATTCGGCCGTTTAATCCATTCGATACATCACGCACCCACATAATTAATATATGTAGCCATACATTCTACGTAGATAATAATTTCGTTCCCCCGCAATAATTTGGCTTGATGTCATAATTTTTGCGCACGGTTGGGCCCAGAATGGAATTTCCGATAGAATTGGTACATTTCACTCGAAAGCAATGTATTGTTACTATTGCTGTGGACTAAACAATAGCAGATTTTTTAGTTCGCTTAATCCTTTGTGAATGTGTAGTGAAATGTGTAATGTGAATCTATGTGCATGATTTCGTTATTTATAATAAGGAAGCACTGTCATCAATATGGACTTTCTGCTTCACATAATTTCTATTCATTTGATCATACATGAGCAATATTTTGTATTGAGGTACCTATTCAGATCGAAAATAGGTATGTATCATCAGAGTTATGTAAAACCACAACAAACAGTGAACCAATAAAACATCTTTGTCTCGCTTCTAAGAAATTCAGAACTGGGTAAACCGCACTCGTTTTTATCACTTTTAAAACAATGTATTTGCAGGAAATGAATATCTTTCGCATTTAATATTCTGTAGCGACAAATGAGCTGAACGTGCTTCGCGTTCGGGAGTCTTGTGAGATATTAAAAATTGAATTAATTTTAATGAACATAGCATAGTATCAGCTGCGCATGGAATCTTTTGTTGTGACTGCTCGGGGAGAAAGGGGGGACTTAATTAAGTGTCGGTGAAGCCCTCTCTACTTAATGCAATGACTTCACGCCTCGTTTAACTTTCATAAAATTCTTTTAAACTCAGCAATTTTTCTCTTAACTAGCCGAATGGAATTACCGCTTTGAGTGGCTACAATGTAGCCGTATAAATGTCTTCCGAGTAGTGCAAGCCGTAAGGCGCGGGACATATACAAGCGGCGCGGCGCGCATCGGGCGCACCGCGGGCGCGCCAGCCGGCGCGCCGCGGGCGTGCCAGCCGGCGCGCCTCGGGCGCGCTGCCGGCGCGCATCGGGCGCGCTGTTGGCGTCCGAAAATGATATTTATATAGAGTGGTTAAATGCATTTTCTTCATGCATAATTTAGTAAAATTATGTTTTTTGTGCTAAAAGAGATTTGAAAGTAACGTTAATTTGAAAGTAACGATTTTGTTTTGATAATTCCTTGTAAGTAAATAGCGAGGATAACCCCACGATTGCAAATATATCTTTGTTGGAAATGTTGGAATTTACTTGGAAAATTTTATAGTACTTTTAAAGTAATTTTAAAGTAGTACTGGTGTAATGATGGAAGAAAAGAAGGTTAAAATAACACAAAATTTATATTGTACTAGCGGTCCGCCCCGGCTTCGCCCGTGGTACATATTTCGCAATAAAAGGTAGCCTATGTTCTTTCTCAGGGTCTAAAGATTATCTGTGCCAAATTTCATCAAAATCGGTCCAGTACCTAATTTATGCGTGAAAACCATACATACATACATACATACATACATACATACATACATACAAACCTTTCCTCTTTATAATATTAGTATAGATAAAATATGGTTTTCAAACACAGGTTTACATTTAAACCATATAAATCTTATCATTAAAATCTCAGTTCAAAAGTATTTACAGTACTGATCATTCCACAATATTATTACAATTACAAATAAATAAAAAACACAATCAAAATCAGGATTATCTTTATTTCTGACATTGTAAATACATGGGAACTTTCATTATGCTCTTCTTCATTTTCACTTTCCCTACTGCCATCACCTGTGTAAATCATTTCATCGATTAATTCAATTCACCTTTAAAAACAAAACGAAGAAGGGTATGTAATAGCAGCTCTATATAATTCCACACAGAGAGAACACATTTTTGACTGACAGGCTACCGTCTCCTATGGTCCGGGAGCCAGCAGCAGATTTTATGACCAAGTTCCTCTCAAGCGGTAATTAGAAAAATGCATCAAAGTATAGTATTATGAAGCCTCGTGAACGTCAGCTGGAGCTCGGTTGGGGGGAAGAGCGGTTGTAGCCTCCCGTATCAGCTGACGGTTTTTCCACCAAGATACAGCCAGCTGACATATATATTTATCCACAGTTACATATAAGCTATCATCAGGTCAATTTTTGTTTGAGAGGAAATAACGGAAAATAAATTTTTCTTTAAATTTAACTTTCATGTTCGAGACACCAGCTGACGTATAATACACCATGTTGTAACCAGCTGACTATTATTTTCGTTGAGATATTGGGTTAGCTACAATTTGACAAATTTTTAGCTGAGAGGAAATGAATGAATGAATGTATTTTTTTCCTATGTGCGTGGGAGGCTACAACCGCTCACCCCCCCCAACCGAGCGCCAGCTGACGTTCACGAGGCTTTATAATACTATACTCTCATGCGTCTGACGAATTATCTCTTGAGAGGAAATAGTTAACCAAATTTGCACCTGGCTCCCTAACCACTACCACCCGATTTGTTTTTGATTGTGTATGACCGTGAATTGACCTCTATTTGGATGCGATGGGGGAAGCGCGCCTGCGGTACGCCTGCGGTACGCCCGCGGCGCAACCGTGGCGTGCCGCCTCGTCGCCTTTCCAAAATTCTTTCATACAAAATGTATAAGAAGGACGTGGTGCAAAACAGATTCAAGAGGTGCGCTTATGGCACGCCCGCGCCCGCGCCGCTTGTGTTTGACCCGCGCCTAAGGGGTGTCTTGTATCCTTTGATAGGGGATTAATTGGATAATGAGGTAAGATGGCTCATACTGTATGCATATGAGTTGCTATGGTGCTAAAATTATAAATAAGGAAATTATGCATTAAATTCCCTTCATTCTATAATATAATCCTTAAACAAACAATGGGGAATGTACCTACTCTTTTTACAACAATTTAATAACATTTCAGAGTGCACAATCACCCCCAAAAACACAATAATTGAATACGATACTTATACCTCATTACGTACACAATCTATAATCCTCATTGAGATGAAACATTTCAAGCAATTTTGAAACTTAAATCCAATCCCTAAAATGTATTACAGATCGTTTAATTTAGAAGATCTACATTTATTTATTTGAACAAAAACTTGGCTTTGATAACAAAGGGACCTCCCTCGTGTTTCCCGCGGATTTATAAATAGCTATTGTTGGATTAAAATGATTAATTGTAAGCTATAGCGAAATATTTCAGGTGTCAAAGATAAGGCCTTGCAATCTTTATTAATAACCCTCTGCCTGCCGTAGTTTGGACAAATTACTCCTATCGGTATTCTCATTACGCGTTGGACAAATACAAAGTTGATTCAATTGTTAAAAATAAACGAATGCTTGTAATCCATACCAGTATTGAGGATAATATTCCTTAGGAAGCTAGCTCAAGCTTTAGTATCGAACTATTTATTTATAGGAATTTCGATATTATTTTTTTCTTGTAAAAGTTTTTAGTTGTAAACATTGTCTTTGTAATATTGATATTATGTTGGCATTTTAATTTTACTAATCTTATAATCGATACAGTGCTGCTTATTCATATCTTGCCTAACAGGACGACAACAATTTAACCACTACAATAACCAGCTACATATTAGTATTAGGACGTAACCCGGAATGCATTTTTGTATTTACATAAACATATTTTAAACACCGCCCCGTTCATTACAAAACAAAATCTGTCATAATGAAATAAAAAAGGACGGCACGATATCGCCTTCCCTAAACTCAAGTAATGTGACGTTTCGTAACAAACGATAGAAGGGTCGAAAGCGAGGGTGGACCGTGTCAAATCGACCCGGCTTGGATATCGCCGCGTGCAGTTACGGGTTGTAATGAATACGTTGCATTTAGGGTTTGCAAATTTAAATGCTATAAAGCTATTACGCCAAAATTATCGGGATTACCGAGTTAGTAAGGGATTTTCAAGATTGTGCACCTAATTTGATCTTGAATATCAAAGGGATCCGATTTTGATTAATCTAGCAGTTCAAAAATAAAATTTTTCATAATTAAACCGCTTCAAATAAGTATAACAGCATTAGCTAAACAGTGAAACATCAGAACGTTATCAAGCTCTGCAATTAGGTGCTGGTAATACTCTATCTAATTTGACTATAGATAACTAAGTACTTATGAATGTTTATGTGCGTAATTTTCCTTTTTTATGAAAATAAAACTTAAACAACCAATGATTTTACCGAACGACGTAAACAAAATAAACTTCTAAGTTTATTTCAACTGCAAAATCCAATAAACACCGGACTGGACAAATATTAATTGTTATTGTTGGCAACAAATGTCGTCGGTAAATATTTCTCACGATTTATCCTAATACACGTCAATATAAATAAAGAGATAGCGGCCACGTGACCCCAGCAGGCAACTTGCAGAACCATAACCTTAAATCAGGGACAGGGTTCTAATTGTTCAGAAAACATTAGCGGAACAGAAATTCTTAACTATAAGTGATGAGATTAAAGCGATTGTAAGCAGATTATATTATTTGTAATATATTTTTATTATTTGTTGTATCTTATGTGAACATTTAAGTTTTATTAAAATTAATTTAAAAGTATTCTATTAGTTATCTACATGCGATGAAAAATGATTTAATTAAATATTTTTATTTATGACTATGAACGGCTTGCATGTCTGTTCATAGTATATTGAAATAAAGTTATCTGTTATTTTATAATAAAGTAAAAAAAGAAAGGAGGAAGGATTTTGAAAATTTGTTTCTTTCTGGATGGGACCACCTTTGTTTTCAATTATGTTTGATTTAAAATATAACATAATTGAAATAAATAGGCTTGCATAGTGTATCGGAGAGAACACAACAACCACAAACATATCTTTTATTTTTAGACTACAGGCCCATGTTGAAATAATTATATTATGGGTCATTTGAACCACCAGGTTCTATCATTTATTCATTTGAACCACCTGGTATCTAGAACGATATAAGAGCATAAAATAATAAGATTCAGCACTATACCGTCACTTGTAAGCTGTCCACCTGAGTGCAGATGAGAATTCGAAAGTACAGGTAGAGATTTTTTTCCCTTGTTTCCATGATTTTTGTACGGCGTTGCGGAATAATGTATTAAAAGCAGTATTGAAATAGTATGACACAGATGCCGTACAAAAATGGTGGTCCACAAAGTCAGAATTTATTTTTATTTTCCGACAATTGCCGGGGTAAATTTGGTAATTTGATTTTATACGGCATCTGGTAACTAACCAAACTTTAATCTGGTTAGTCCTTCACATGGATGATCGTCCGCGTGGTCTAGTAAGTACCCTCCACCTGCACATTCTACAATATTTAATTCTACAATATTTTTTAATAACCGCTTATAACTCAAGCCTTATCCCACGCGTCGTGACTTAAGCTCCGCCGCCCAACACAGTCTACTTTTACAAAGATAATATTATTCCCCTAACTGTTACATCACTAGGGTACTTGTGCATTGCGTAAACGATCTCTGCCCCGGACAATTTGATTCGCAATAAATTGTTTTCATTTCAATGTCACTGGCAGTGTTGCGCCAATTTCACCCCCTTGCGTCGTAATGAATCAATGAATTGGGTTTAATCTGGAGCTTGAGGAAAATTGAATTAGATTCATACTAATTATTCGGGATTTATGTAGCAAGCATGATCATGAAGCATTACGTCGGGGTAAATCAGACAATTTTTTTACGGAATCTGAAAGTATTGTAGTGGCGTGATAAATAATAATAACAAAAAAAATAGTGAGTTTACGATTTAATTACGAAATTGTTATGAATGAGATTATAATTAAATATTATAAATGAACGAGACTATTTGAATGATAAATGATCATAGCAATAAGCTTTTGAAAATTCTTTCACAACCGGAAATCTGTATTATTCCTATGATATTCTATTTGTTCAAATTTTAGTTAAAATAAATATAAAATATACATTCAGAAGTTATCTTTACATCTCATACCTTAGTAGCCAAAGTTATGTAATTACGCATATAAAATATCCTAGCGATGACAACCACATCAAAAACAATTCTAATTTAATAGAAACATATTTCCGAGAATAGCTTCATACTAAAATACTCAGCCCAAAATAACGAAAGCTATTATATAAACGGTATAATTTGCTTCCTAAAAACAATGATTAAATAGGCATCATTCTTCAACTGGCTCGTTAGCTAGAAACAGTTTTGAGAACAAGCTGTAGTTAAAACAATATTTATCTTGACAATTAGTAAAAACCGACACAGTCGCGTCTTATAAGCTCGCCTTCCAGTATAAAAGAGAGCTTTTTATGTAGGCTATAAATATATTAAGTCAATAAAAATATGTAGAGTCACTGACGTCGCATTTATTAATTTATAGAATTCTCAAGAATTCTTCAAGTAAATACTGAATATCAATATTCAGTATTTACTTGAAGATTTCAACAAAAACAATATATAATGGTTTTTCAGCAATACCTTCATCTATAAGGAATATATACTTACTATAAGGAATTTTACCCAATTTGCTACAATTAGTATTTCAAATTGCCCAGTGCCATATTCTGCAGATAATAATATAAATCTTAGCCATTAATTTGTCTCAGAGAAATAGTAGCTGTTCTTAGAGGAAATTGAAAGAACAGACATGCTACGATTTAAAAACCTCCTATAAAAGTAACGCCCTGTTGGCCGCTTCACTGGTTGCCATACTTTATCCTGCGTGTTTGCGTGCAGCCTGCGCAGTATATAAATTAAAACATAATTGTATTATCGTGACCTCACGCCCTAACGCGCTTAGCCTGGGACCGCTGACGTGAAATGATGAAATTAAAAAGAAACTGTTATTAAAGAAAACGTCGGAGAATTTATTCAATTTCATGGCGATCAGAGTACGCTGCATTTTTAATCAATTCGCGTGAGTTTGTGCCGTAATCGGTTTATTTTACACTGCATAAAATGCTCATGGTTTCTGATATTGGGTAAATTGAATACGAGTATTTGGTAATTAAATTTTGTATCTCGATATTCATATTTTAGAGGAAGTTATTAAAGTATTCTATAAAAAATTTCACGTCTCTGTTGGGTTCTTTTCACGGAAAAACCATGTACCAAGCTTTAGATTAAATGATCTTTATATGTACATAGTTATTAACTTGCAGTTTGTTAGTTATTTTATAGGTAGTATAAAATACAATTCCCAACTATTTAAGCAACATTTATCTCTTTTAGCATCGCCATAGATAGACCGCTTAACAATACAGTAAATCGAAAAGGACCTTATAAATAATTTATACCAGTTCAATTTATTCAATATTTATCTGTAAGAGAGAATAAGCAAGACGGTAAATTTCGCTTTATTACTAGTCCAGTAGCAAAGAGAAGCAAAACAATGTTTTACAACCGGTCTTGCAAGCACAATGTCAACACTAAACTATGTATTTGATTTACATTCGTGCCTTCATTATTTGTACTAAGTGATTAACATTACGCTTTGAGGTAAACCTGAATGTGAATGTTACATAACATCTCCTGTTTTGTTTACATTTTTATCGTATTACGTGACGGTGTGGACCGGCATGTCAAAGAATAAAAAAAGTTCATCGATATCTTCTTCTTAATATATATAAATCTCGTGTCACAATGTTTGTCCTCAATGGACTCCTAAACCACTTAACCGATTATAATAAAATTCGCACACCATGTGCAGTTCGATCCAACTTGAGAGATAGGATAGGTTTTATCCCGGAAATCCCACGGGAAAGGGAACTATGCGGGGTTTTCTCTGAAAACGCGGGCGAAGCCGCGGGCGGAAAGCTAGTATTTCTATATGTTGTCATTTTTGTATTGTTGTAATTTATGGTATGACGAAAGCAAGGACGAAAGTAACAATAGGTTGTCATGACGTTTTAAAACTATGACATTTTCTAACTCGCACTTGGCCAGCCTGCAGCTAAAGAAGGTCGCTGCAGTGGGAGCAAGTATGGACTGATGATGATAATACAATTATTTTATTTTAAAAGAATACAAGAAATCATGATTAATTAATAATTTCATCAATCTGGGTATATTTCGGGGGTTATTGTTATAAATAATGATTCAGTTTCCCTTATATAAATAATTCAACACAAATCTCGATTCATTATTCATTGTCTATCTAGAGATAATGCAAGTGTTTCATTATTCAGATCAAATTCTAGCTCGGATTATTTATACCTACATAAACTTGAATATTGTAACATGTATTTATGTAAAAGTTAAATTAATTGGGTAAATATTAAAATTCTTTGGGTTAATATCGCACATTTACATTCCAGACATACAAATAGGAATTAGTTCTCCAAGAATTATTATTAGTATAATATCTGTTGAAAGTTATTAATTCACCATACACAGCCATAAACTCCCGAAGAGTAACGACTACCAAGTCTCGACACTATTGTTCACTAGAAGACCGCAAAGTTGCTTCAACTTTAATAGGTCTAAACTCTAAACTGTTTAGCTCCAAATTTGTGGCTTTTGCATGCTATTGAAATTTACGGCTTAAAGTTCCTTGCTAGCACATTAAGTCTACGTGTAGCATACGCTATACATTGAACCAAGTTTTATGGAAATTGAAGGTGCATTTTATCAGATCAGCGGCGAGCTCTAATTTGTTTAGGCTGTCGTTGTTTTCTTTATCTAAAGTTTGCTACACTATATACTACATAATATACATATAGAGTTTTTAGCGACTTAGGTTTGGATTGGACACGATTATTTGGTGAACATTATTTTAATTAACAATTTTTAAACATAGACATTAGTATTGTTTAAATAATATAAAACAAGGATACTCTATAGGATAATTTTATTATAATATGTAAAATTAAGATGAATATAATATGCGTTGTAAGAATAAATGATAGCGTTAATTCTCATCTATACGGCTCATTGTTTTTCTAAGATTGATTACTCCTAACCTATTTTTAAATTTTTCTATTTCACTTTATCATTTTTAGCTTTTAAAAATATCAGTGTGTTAATAACAGACACGTGCGTCAAAATAATAAAGAGGGTGTGAGCAAAAAGATTCACCCCCGCAATATTCGTCTATTTATAAGCGATTCCTACGAGAACATATTAAAAAATACTTATAGCACGGATGTCTCTATTAACACATCTCCCTTCGCTTTAGTATCGATTATACAGATTGGTTGCACGTTCGAGCTTTTTTAAATAAGTTGTATGTTGTTGTAACACTTATATCTGGTGTGTGTATGGAAATAATTAACTGGGCCAAGAAGAACTTGACAATAGAACTTTAAAGGTGTAGAATTGTAAGGTTATAGAAATCAGGAAGAAACCACAGGAAAAAGAGCAAAACTAAAGTCATAGGTAAATTAAAAAAAGCACTTTATGTAGAGACAATACTCTACAATTTTAAAAGTCGACAGAAATTAATGAGTGAAAATGTTGAATTTAAATATGATACTTCAATATTGCATAGAACATTAACTTTGTTTAACAGCATACTAATTACATACTTACTAAGAACACAATGTTGGACTCCTGCATTTTCACCTAACGGACTTTATTTGAATACCTCCAAGTACCTAGAATTTGAATAACGGCAGTCAAGCGCAAATAGAGCAAAGCATTTTACGGTAAAAGGAAGGAATATAAAACTATTTGCCCATTTCCCACATTTTATAGAGTAACTTGAATTTTAAGGAAAGAAAACTAACGTTAACGTTGCATGTAAATGGTGTGGTTTTCCGTGCGATGTTTACGAGTGAGGATGTACAGACATCATGTCTAGTATTATTGTTATTACGTAGGTACGATTAACTTTTGTTCCTTCTTTTTAAAATGGAAGATGAAAACCCATGGATGGTTGTTGCTTAAGAACCACAGGATTTTCTTTGGCATATTATGATATATTATGTAGATAGATATAAGTTACATATTATGTAAAATCAAATTGTAATATTGTCATGATTTTAAATGAGCAACTATGGAGTTTCTTGCCGGTTTTTCTCCATAGATACTGCTTACCGATATCGGTGGTAAATGTTAAAAATATGTACCTAATGACGATTCGAAAGTGCTTCTAGAAGTATAATTGAATATATAAATGTTTGAGTTTGAGTTTGAATAGGACAGCTAAGGTTATAATATAACAGTGAAGTTTAAAGATTACTCAATGTGTGTTGGAATTCGGTTTAAATTGCTTTATTTATTGGCTAGTTATTTTAATCGTTTACACAAAATACGTTACAAAGCCATTAAGTTTTATTAGACTAGTAGTTCTAGATTTGGTAATCACATAAGTGTTAAAACAAACGTTTTGTTATAATGATAGCAGTTCATTTTAATAGATATAGCAATACGCAAAGATTATAGCGTAGTTATTTTAATTAGACATATTAAATACATAACTAGAATGTATATAGATAATATAATAATTCAGTTCTTAGCTTTGTGGAAATTTTGATGAAAAACATATAAATTTAAAATGGATGGAAATATACATACTGAAAATTATTGCCTTTAAAAAATATGTGAAAAAATATTAATTCGTTTCCAGGCCATCAAAGTCATTTAGTTATAATTATCACACAAAAAGTTTTCACAATGTAAGACAACATCTATACGTCTTATCTATATTAACGTCTTCTTAAGCTTTTGTATAAAAATATTGTTATTTTATAAAAGAAAAATGCGACACGCAAAACAGAATTTGTCATCATAAGTAACGACATTACCAAAAATTCACATCCGCGTATCGCACTTCGTAAATGTCATTACGCTAAGTGAATCTCCAGACATAGCTAAAATGTATGACTGTAACTTGTCGCACACTTCGACGACGGCACCCAAAATAGACACCCTAAACTTTTAATATGGAACATCAACGGAGGCGCCTATCCCGTACCCAGACGACTTTTATGACTTTCAGCACAAATTGCTACTGCTCTCCATTTAAATACGCTTCTAAACATTCGACAACTTTTTTATTTCCTTGTTCCACTTTCTCGAATAGAAATCAAAGGGCCGAGGATGACGGGCGTCTTAATCGAAGAGGAAATGGTAATTTATAACGTGGTTAATTTAATCCTTTGGTTATTCTCAGGGTTGTTAAACTTTTGTACTGAGCTTGCATGAATGATTGCGTCTATGAAAAACAAATTTAAAAGTATTTAAAATGCCCACAAACATATTTTAGGGTTAACCCAAATATTTTGTGTCGAAATGGACAACAGAAATAAAACAATTTTAAGAAATGACACACGTATGGAAATCCCTGTTATTTGCATATAAATGGCACATTCCAGTTATTAAACTAAACAGAATATATGTATCTACCAAGTTACTGAATGTACTGTCGGAACAATGCAACGTCTACAGCCAACAACTATTTCCGTACACAACACAAGTTTACAAACAAGAGTACAAACAGAATTACTCCAATTATTATATTAAACCTTCAACGATATCTACAAGCCACAGACTGGAATGACAATAATGTGAAGACTGAACTAACTTACCCGCAACTAAGCGCAAGTTAAAGTTAGCTATCGGGTAAGTCAAGCGAACTTTCAAACTATCAGTTTTGCGACTGAAACCTCTGTTTTAACGCAGTCTCCTTATATAATATCCTGTGATGCATTCTAGATTCTTCTAGAAAGTTAGGCAAACTGCTTCAACTAATTCCATTAGTTATCTGTTAGTTAGCGGAGCGTTTAGATAAGGTTTGAATTTGGAACTTCGCCCTGGATTTACTTATAACTTGGAAATCAAAATTAAATGTTACGCTAGAGGAACTAAGAAATAGAACTAAGAAAAGTTTTTCATTATTTACTCATGCATTACTATTTATACTGCAAGTAAATGTAATAGGTACTAACAAGAATTATTTTTGAAAAACTTTTTTTTCTGCTTAACACTACTTAGCGTAGAAATCATTCCTGTAAAATATTTACATATAAATATTGTAGAACAATTATCTGAATAGATTGATCGATTTAAGGGGATCCTTAAATCGATGAAAATACCACTTCCCACGAATGCACAATACCAGACTTAACTGAATATTAGCTTCGCGTTATGGCATTAAGAGATTACACCTACCGCATTATGTAATCAGTAATTGACATTTAACCATAAATATTGATAGCCAACTAATATCCAGGGACATAATAGTAATCCGGCCATTATGGCTGTAATACCTGCGACATAATCTATACAGATGGACCCATAAAAGCCTTTCAACGTACCTCACAGATCATTATAGAATTTTCAACGATCGAGAGGCAAATTAATTATTATTCATTGTATTTTCAAAGATTAATGGAGAAAATTTGTTTAGCTCTGGTTCAATTATTTTAGATGAATGTCACGATGCTACGTAATGATGCTTGGCGTTAACCAATTTTGCTGAACGGACTAAACTTTCAAAGACATTTCAAATTTATGGTCACCTAATTTCCTTTGTAATCTTGTTTACACAACCTGTCCGATGGAACAGGCTTTTTTACATTATTCAAAGATATTTTTATGTTGAGCAATTGTCATGCTGTTTGTTGAGCTCAAAGGTGAATTAATAGTACACTGTAACATTAATGACTATACCCTTTAAATCCTTCAATGTATAAAAAAATATCTATACAAAGCTACAATATTTATGACATTTTAATTGAATCAAAAGTAATTGAAACCGCAGATTTATAACTCAATTATAAGCAATGTAGTTCCAGACTTCACTGCCTTGCAATCTGCAAAAACAACAGACAATCGTATAATTACGTTAAAACTTTATTCTTTGTCACTTGTATTCTGCACACGGAACAAATATAATTTAGTCCTTGTTAACATACTGCTGTCTCCTTCTAACCACAGTGTCTCTTTCACGCTCACTAACCATAGTATATAGTCCGCTTAGTTTTAATTACGCCTCCGACAAAGATATTGCCTTTGTTAAGCCTTCCAACATTAGTTTGCTATGCTATAAAAGGAGAACCGAACATATTATAACGAAAATATAATGGCTGCTTTAGAGCATAAAATTAGCATTACGATCTTCTATAGGCTTAAGCAAGCCAAATATGTGAAATATGTTTAGAATTTAAATCTAAATCTTACACTTACTCCCACCCCTTCACTTCTCAAGCAGAATCTTAATACACATGAGTAGAAAGACGGAACAGAGACTAAGCTTCAAACAACCGCGCGAATCGATTGCACTACTACAAATACGCGGGGCATGTGTGTGTGACCGCAGGCCGCTTGTCGCGTACGCAGCGATTCTGGAAAAAACCGGTTTGCGCTTGCACAGGCTGAGGACAGTCTCAGGGTTGATACGACGCACGTTGTTTGTTTTATTAGTTGCAACTTGCAAGTTTGAATATTTTAATATAAAACGTAATATTTTATTGTTAAAAATGGTTGTTTATTGTACTGTGTGTATGAATAATACTAGAAAAACTAAAAATATATCATACTTCAACTATCCCAGGGAGTACAATAGGTGAGTAAATATTTTGATTATTACTTTTTCAAGTAAGTACCTACTTGCGTTTATTTTATTAGGCCCTTTTTTAATAAGAAGAGAATTGTACACGGTGTGTTTTTACCTTTCATTATTATTACAAGTTTAACATTTGTAAGTATGTATATAATTGTGTGTAATTATAAAACTATTTAACAAATGTTTTGTTTAATTTGTCTTAACCTTAACATGTGACAACCCTACCAAAATAGGTAACAATTTTGCACGTTCTTAAGAAGCTTAGTCTCTGTTCCGTCTTTCTACTCATGTGTCTTAATACGTCCATGATACCAAATCCGCATAGTGATTACATTAAGTACAGAGCGTGGGATGTATCTTCGGTCTTCATCTCGATTGAGGCTTTCCATAATATTCTCGAGAGTAAACCAAATACGAGAGCACCGCAGCGCAAATTGTAAATACTGCGTCGCATCCTTGCTTAGACTCGAAATTGCTTGCACAGCAAAGATAAATGCAACAAGCCGGGATGTTTGAGAACGCTACGGCAGTATATTGAGTTGAGCATGTCTGCGAATGCGTAGATGGTAATTCTAATTGCTGGATACCAATGTATCACCTATCCACCGGTAATAGAGTCCAATTTTAAGTTCATAGAATGTGTTATTAGATGCGTAACGTTACAAGTTATAATCTGAATGTGTTTGAACTGCGTATGTTTTCTGCGTCTATGTTGAATCGTACAATTTATCCTTCCTTTAATACTTGGATGTCTTCAACTTCAGTGTAAATATAACTGAATAAGGGACTTAATAGATCATGTGAATTAGATATGAACCTTATGAACAGGCTTTTAAAAATGAAAACAACTGCATCGTAGTATAAAATATGCCCTTTTAGAATATTATTGTTCGACTCGGTCTAGATGCATTACACTGATTAATAAAAAATACCCAGTCTCTCAGACGGAAGTCAGAGCTAAAAATATCCCCGTACTTTTCTTTCTTGAAACCATTAGGAAAATATAATTATTATGAAAGCAAAATTCATACTCGTAGAAATAATATTAAGCTCGTAACTTGTTCTCAGACAATTAATGTAACAATAGTTTTCTTATTCTGTTGCCTACAATAGAGATCCCTACTATAGATAATATTATTTATTTTTATTTATTCATTTATTTATTATAATCTAATAATTCAAATGTAACTCTGTTCGTCTGTTTCGAAAACGAACACAGACGGAAGGTATAACATACAAAAGACTGAATTTCGCTGCTGCATATTACAACCGTTGTCAATAGATTCCTGAAAAATGTTGATTAGGTACAATTTATTTTGCTCCGAACTCTTAATTTTCACCACTGGTTGTACATAACAACATTTACATAACAAATTGTTGTGAACGTGTTGCGCCTAGGCTACCTAGCTTATTCTGATCGCAATAGAGTGCGTGGGTTCGAACCCGGCCGAGGCACTTGTGCTCAATAATATGTCGACATTCGCAAAGTATATTAATGGTGTTATGCAGATATGATAAATCGCTTCATATGACTAAGAGGCGTTTGAATTTATTGCTATGCATAATTTTATTGACTTGTATGAATAATGAGAGATATCAAAGAGAAATTATTCAAGGTGTGAAACATACGATGTCACTTCATTAATATATCGCCATCAAGGATGAGATATTTAACATCTTAATCTTGTGCTTTTGTACTAAATTATGTGCAGAATTGATCTCTATAATACAACATTTAAATAACTTAATTAATGATATGATAAAAAGCGATCATTATTAATTTGAAAGTATGTATTAAAACTGTGAGTGACGCGTTACTTATATTTGTAAATATTATTATTAATCACCAACAACATTTCTTAAGTTTATTAGTTCAGAAGATATTTAAGGAATGTATAGAAACCGTTTAAGATATATTATATAATATGTAATTACGTTTACAAGGACGAAAATCGAGCCCAGCTCTACACACAGTACCTAAACAAATATTGATCCTTAGTCAACAGCAGATGTCTCTCATGTTCTCGTACTTATTTTTTTAAACCCCTGATTGACAGCTATAATATAAATTATTAATGAAACTCACGAGGACCACCAAGGTATCGGGAATTGAATTTAAGACAGATATTACTCGAGGAATTAAAGATACATTGTAATGCTGACATTTTGTAATGAATCCTTATTCATTGTATTCGATTAGTATTTAAGATTATAATTCGTATTGCCTACTTATAATTAAAAGCTTACTTCTGTATATTCTGTGAATAAAACATTCAATGATTAATTTTTATTTCGTAATCCTCAATAGCGTATAGGTAGTCATACTGTAACAAAAATAGCAAGGTCACAGAAAAATCAAAGTGACTGTAAAACTTTTAAAAATTGCCAAGCCATGCAGCTACTTCAAAATAATAATCACGTCATTTTACATGAACATTGAACGTTGCAGCGGACGTGTTTTCTTAAAAGCGATGTAATTTTAAAAAGCGGGGCAAGTATATTTAGCTCTATCGGATATTGACAGTAACATGAGAGGACATGGCCACGCCAACATGGAGTTTCTGGCGCCATTTTATCATGGCTATTGACAGTGTTTTGGCGAGAGGGTTTGACATGAACTAAAGTGCTCTTCAGAATGGATTGGACACAGCGCGACTAGCGACGTGAAGGAATCAAGATTTAGTAGGATAGGGTAGTCTCAAAATATTTCAAACGTTTTGTTAGAACAATAGTAAAATAATTAAAAAGGAAGTTTTAAAGTTTTAAGATTTAGTCTTAACTGATAAGTTATTTAATAATTTTTATGTTTGTAAATAGACTTGCAATTCCAGAAGGAATACGAACATTCATGTGACTGAAATGCAGTATGCAAAATATTATAAAAGATGTATTTATTTCTAATCTATGTGTTTAATTTTAGCAGAGAGTATATGCTGATGGACTCAGACCTTAAATACAATGTATACTAAGAACAAGAAATGCAAATACTGTTACTAGGCGAAGCTACTAACAATAGCTCTTGAAACAAACATTTCTGTTCAACTATTGCGTTTCCACACACCTGTTTGTCCTTAAATTCACGTAAAGCGCTTAACGCCGAGGGTTTAGCCAGTTTCGCTAACGTTTATGTAGTTGCTTTAAGTCTTGGGCTTATAATTTATTCACCTGCTTAGTTAAATGGCCGTAATAACACTACGTACTCTCATGTACTTTCCTACGACAATCGGAATTTTGCTTTGTATTATATCTCAACCGATTAACATCTTTATTCATTAGGGGATAAGATTTCGTTTTGAGGGTCTAAAGTTTTAATTTTCCTAATACAGCCTCTTTATCGTGTATGGCTACAAAAGCGGAACCTCTTTGAAATTCACCGCTCGAGTCGCGTTCAGATCCTATGAGAGATTTTTGCATTTATGTCCCGATATGTGCTTCAGATACCAACCCTAGTTTATTTTTATAGTCTACCGAAAGTAGCGAATTAGGAATAATATTATAAATGCTGGATAGATGAAATATATAAGGCAGGTTATACACATGTCTCAAAAGTTTATTGATATTATGAAATATACAGAACTTGTAACATACACACAACACCACCCTTGTTTCCAAACACAAACAGTGACTGAAAATATCACAATATCGAGGAATAATTGTTTAAGTCGTCGCATAAATAGTATTAATTCTACAAATCCCGCGGCAAGAGGCGGCAAGAGCAAATTAATGAGTCGCAAGCACACACGCTACCGTTACTCACATGGGATTATAATGCTCGGTGTAAACTCACTTTATTAGCTTACCAACTTGTAGTTGGAACTGCAGTTATATACTGAACATAGAGTATTGGTTCGACAAGAGAAGACAAAGGAACTCTACTAAAATTATGGTACCTACCGACGAATAAATTAATTACTTATTTTGTAAAAGCACCAGTATTGCATATAAATGTTCCATTGTGGCTTACAGCATTTCAAAATTTTAAAATTTAGGTCATCACAAATAATATTACATATTACTTTCATAAAATATTCGTCGCCTACTATAGTCGAGCCAATTTAATAGGCAACATTTGACGTCTATCAATTTTATCTTCGAAGAGAGGTAACCTGCTTAAAAACATCAATTAAAGTGAATTAATCGATACGGATTTGAAACATTTGTCAATCGAATTTATTAATTTATGATGATTTTTATTCACAAGTAATCAATGCATTCGATTCTAAATGTCAGATTTCGATTTTTAGAGCAACGTCTCTGGTATTTAAAAAGAAAAAAGGTTTATTGACACAAAATTGTAGCGACGTCAGTTCTTCAATTCAGAAATTGTTTATTATGTTTAGTATGGTTTATCAGTAAAATGAAATCTTAAAATTACTTGTATTGGTCATTATTATTAAAATTAATAGATATGTAATCGTGATTGAAAAAAGTTAAGCAAATGTGCAGTTCTAACAAAGCCAAATATGTATCATGTTATTCTATGAGTCGTCGTTACTAGGTTACATTGTTGAATTTTGTTGAACTGTCAAATGTTGCCTATTAAAATGGCTCTACTATAGGTACATGTTTAAATTCTTCACTGTTCATAGACTCGTGCATCATCTAGTTTATTATATAATCTGTGCGAAAGGATTCAGATTAACAGATTGGTAAACACTGATGGACGTTTTTTGTAAGCTGTCTGACAAAAAGTATGCGTACGTTTAACTTTGATATTGTATTAAATCGCGTTTGAGAGATAATCTCTATTCTATTGAGTGGAATTTTACATAATCCTCTAATTTTTAATTTTGTTTTAAGTTAACAAATTCAAAAATCGAAGAAATTAAATCGAGAAAACTCATATACCTAAGTATATGAGTTTTCTTGTAAACTTAATATTAAAATAAAACAGGAAAAACCCTTTTTAGAATTTATCTATTCCGACAACTTGTTAGCAGTTAGCATTTGCTTACATTAATCCATTGCAATCTGGGACAATCCATCAATTTCTTATCTCGATACTTCAAACTGTCAGCAAACGTTGATTTTACAGACGAAAACCAATTAGAAATGGTTTAAAATATGCATGTCGAATGCGGTTTGCGACTCGCCTAGATACGGGGCTGCATCACGTCATCTTAATTTAATATTCAAAGCTCTGGATTATATCAAGTAAATGCAAAGCGTATTTAATTTTAGCTAGTCAAAACAATTTTAAGTACAAGCGCTAAGTCATTTGGGATTATGATATTGAGAACTGATAGGGCATGGACAAAGTATTATTTAGCTGAATTATTGGGACTACTTATTTTGTGTTTGAATATTTCTATAAACCTAATTTATTCGAAGTTATATTAACTGTTATTTAAACAAGTTTTTATGAATATCAATTTATTTCTCATATCCTCTTAATATGAGAGTATGTTTTAGACATTAGGTTGTATTTCAATTTGAACAAGAACATGGAGAAGTTCTTCAAACTAGCAATTCCTAGTTGTGCGGAACTAGGAATGTTTTTTACGCATGTCAAATCAAACCAAAGACGTTCACGTTATACGATTTTGAGTAAATAAACAAAAAAAAACTTTTTATCAACCCCGAAATCGTGAAGGACCTCGTAGGTAACAAGGAGTTATAACGACTGTTTTAACAAAATAAAATATATGTCACATTACGCGACAAATGTCAAAACTGGGAACTCACGTTCGCTTTAATGTTCCCCTCCGTCAAATTTATTTTCCCCGTCTTTATGATGATTACGTATGGTTCTAATTCCGCAAGTTGGCAAACATTTTTTTCCTCATTCAATTTGCGTGGATACGATGCTGTGTTACGGCGTCAGCTATCCCGGTTAATGGAATCGTAACAGACAAACCTAGAGCGAATACTAAAGTAAGTATAGACGTTTATGTTATAGTTTTGAATAGACAATAAGCCTCTTTATGTACAATCCATTTAAACTAATCCCCCACTCTACTTTTTTGGATAATTGAAAATAAAAAAATTGATGAATAATTACTATTTATATAGAGTCGCTTACAGGAGTTCCATGCTATTATAACGTTATAATACTAAAGAAACTGTGGAAAATAGAGGTGCAAAGAGAAAATAATATTAAAGTTAAAAATTAATACACAAACATAATAAATAGATATATAAATGGTAATTGTAGAGCTTTTATCAGTTATAGATGCATTCAATACTTTTTACAATTACAATTTTCTTTTTATACAAACTGAAAAGTGCTACAATTAGACATTTCGTTTCACGCATATTACATCTTGATATTTCACACTAACAGGTGACCATAAACGACTTCAAAACGTTATTGTTTCTAACTTTAGTTCCCTTTGATCTCAACGCGTGAAGTACTTATAAACAATCACGCTAGTGATGTGTGCAGTTTTATGCCTTCATAAAATCTACGTTACCACAATTTGCCTTTGATAGTACGTGGCCTCAAAGCAAGTTAGAGCCCTCAGACGAGGAAGTGGTGATTTCCCTAGAGATGCAAGGTGTTCGGCGTTTCGATGTATCGTGTTTCTGTGACAAGGTTATATCGTGTGTTTGGATATTATTTACTATTGAATTTCATTGAATTGTATATAGATTGCGCTATGTATAGAATTGCACTAGGACGCCTTTGCATTATCTATAAGTATAGGTATCTTAAAGCAATATAAAAAACGACGATATGTGAGTAACGTATAAGTAAACAGTCCGAAGTAAAATCGGTTTTTAATCTAGGTATATACTGCACTTATTAATAAAAAATAAACTTTAGCGAAACGTTATTCATAATTTTCATCAAAATGTGATTTTCAATGATTATTTTTATTGTTGAGGTTTAGAAAACCTTAAAGAGGTAAAGCACCGAAGCAAAATATGAAATTGTATACGGTTTATGTAAGTTTATTAGTTTCAAATGACAAATCTATACCAAAGTAAAATGCATTTACAGTTTACGCACAATAAAAAAAATAAAATGTTGTGTGGTTTTATGAAACCACGGTAAAAGTGAAACTGTTCGAACGGTTCCGAACACTGCTTTGTGTAGCGCATGTCGCGTGTCGGTCGGCTGCCGAGTAGGTATACCTACTCGGCAGCCGCGATACACGCGACATGCGCTACACAGACCAAAAAGTTTGAGACGATGTAATAAAAGTTTCACTTTAATAAATAAAAAGAAATCTCTATTTAAGAAGAGTCCCAGAAAAAATAAATCTTTTCGTTTACAAAACTACGAATTATGTAACAAATGTTTTAGCTACGTATTTCCACGTTTGTATTGAATTCCATAAAGTTCCGGGCTACATGACAGTAGCAAGCAATTGTCAGGATAAACAAAATTATTCGGAATCCTACACGGACGGGTCGTAGTAAAAAATGCAGCCAGTCGCAATCCCGGTTTATCCGAACGCAAATAAATCTGTCAATTTCACTCAGCCTCCCGGTGACTATTCACTAGCCAAAACATGCTATTCTGAAACCACTCGATATATATAAAAATAGGAAACAGCGGGCACGTGGTTAAAAATATTATTCTTAAAGTATTTAATAAATGAACTAGTAAAATTGTATTTGTGTTGTATGCAATAAAGATTATAAATAATTAAATAAATAAATAAAACACATGAGTACCTTTTAAATAATCTTTGGATGAATTATGTATCATATTTTTTTACAAAATGTATCCAGTTTTAACATTGACAACAACTGAATAAGTACTATAACTTAATGGATAAAATATTAACCAATCAATGAGGTTTACACGTAATTTCACTTATTGAGTTTCTCTACAATTTTTAATAGATAGGTAGCAGCAAATAATATATTGACCAAAAGAGTCGTGCGACATTTTTCGAACAATTTGACTATCACAATTGGTTTCCCCTTTACGATCGAAATCGAGTTCAGCCAGTCGTATCGAGTATCGAGAGATTCCAAATGAACCGATCAAATAAACTGAGCTACTCGCTTCGCTTGTGCAATACATTGCTTCTTTGCGAATCACATTAAGCTTATAAACGCTTCAATTCGGCGGCTAATTGAAGTTATCAGCTCACTCTTGTTATGATGTGGTTATTTCATTTTATTTTTTGCGTTTTTTAGTATTTAAATCATATGGCCAATATATTTTAATAAACATGCTCTTTATTTCGCTCTAATCAAGGAATTTAATTATAGTCCATAATAATTAATTAGGTCATGAGAACAATCAGGAAACCCTCATCATTAGTATAATAAACTTACGCTCGTTTTATTTCAATCAACATCTACAAAGTAAGCTAATACAACTTTAATCTCGAATCCCAACAATCACCGTTTATATTCATGCCAATACCATATTGGACTATAAACATATTTTATTTCTGTATAAAACACACGCCATTTTTATAAATTGCAAACCAATCCATGAACACAACAGGAATACATAGGAGCAATCAAAAAGCAATATGGGTTACTCGACAATCTCGATACAAGATCTCAATATCTCATCGCAGTGGGCCGGAGTCATTCTCCCGAAATATGGTTCCCAATAAAATATCGTTGGAAATGGAAAAGCAATCGGTGGAATCCATACAATCATCGTACAAACTGAATATGAATTCTGAGGAATCCCCGTATCGTAAACATCGAGTTTTGTAAATATTTTATGATCGTATCTTAGGCTGAGAAAATTATAAGTGAAATATGAACGTATAGGGTTTATAAAGTAAGGTTTTTCGCGGAAAATGTTCGCGTGCTAGACTTTTATGGTAGTTGCGGTTCGTAACAGTAATTACTTAGTAGTGCTTCGTTAAAAGGTTTAGCGTATGTTTGTATATTTAATTCAGATAAATATATTATCTAATTAATTTTTAATTGTACAGTTTTTTTTCCACAGGTTTTTTCTGTTACATATTATTAATAAATAGTGAGGTGAAGGATGCTTCAGGCACCGGCTTCTATCACGTAAAACCAAATTTCAACCAAATTAAGGAAACCAGTTAAGGAGTTTTTGTGACAAAAAACTTCAACCGTTTACGACATAAAAATCCATCTTTACAAAGATACGAACCATTAGCTTACATAAAGATCGTTGAATAGAATGTACAAACAACAACATTTCAGATTTGAACTTCACTCATAAGTATGACGCTTCACATTCTTGTAAAATTAGAAAAGTTGCGAAACAACTGCTATAGAAACACGTAAAGGTAATAAAAATGTCTTCGAGGGTTCAGTCAGTAACTTTATAGGTTCTAACTCCTAACCATTGACTGTAATTTTATATTATACCACTCATATATTACACGGTGATTGCAGGAACAGAGTTTACGTTTATTTTTTTTACCTTTATGAATATATTGTGTGTTTTGTAATTAAAGCACACATAATAATATTATACTATACCTACTAGTAGTTTTATCTTAATCTTTAAGTGTAAATAATGTAAATGAAAATCATATTTTGAAGTAAGAATAGTGAAAATAATCCAACCTATAAAATTCCATACATCACAATCTCAATAAGAAGGTTATCAAAGAACAAAGTATGTTTGAATCTTTCTAAAATACACTAAAACTTAATTACTGCAGTAAGAACAGTCATTAACGGAGCTTGCAACAAAGAAAACCAGGACGCGAGTTAATTAACATTGTCTTATAACTTTCCATCGCGATTCTTCGGTACCTGTAATAAGCACATTATGGCTAAGGCAAATAGCGTGATCCGCTTAATTTTGCAGGCATTACGGGCAAATCCGCCACCAGTTGCAGTAGGCGATTGGCTCCGAGCCAAATTATTTTTTAAACCAACCCCGGAACGAGCTCATTTCACTGTATCACGGCATAATACCGATTCAGCTTTATAATTGTCGTTTTATAATTGAATCGCAAAATTTGTAGCTCCGATATTTTGCTGTGAACTTTTGATCCGATGCACTCGTAGTCGTACGTGTGATTTATTTCGTAACTGAAATAAGTTATCTTCTTTTGAAATTAAAATTACTCTCTATAAACTTATAATTAATTGAAAATTTATATAATAAATATAATTTTTAGAAGTTACCAATTTAAACTTATGGCAATACTGCTCTATACTAATTGTATATCTATATCTGTAAAATCCGGTGTCCGAATGGTTTATAAAGTATGTCGCCTGCTTAACTATATAAGTTTCGATTTAGAAATTCTATTGCTAAACCTATATCCTGATAATATAACCTTCTTTTTCTGTAAGCTTCTAGCTTTAAATCTACTATGCCACACATCATATATTCAATGTCCTCGTGCAATCTATATAAAGACCGAAGACGTGATGTTTAACCACAGTGTAGATGAAA
This sequence comes from Colias philodice, assembly GCF_061535455.1. Classification (NCBI taxonomy): domain Eukaryota; kingdom Metazoa; phylum Arthropoda; class Insecta; order Lepidoptera; family Pieridae; genus Colias; species Colias philodice. The sequence goes on from NC_143090.1 coordinate 7,067,519, forward strand.
AATATGTTAACAAAATAACTAGAATGGAACAACATGATGAGCGTGTACGAGCGAATACATCTTGTTAATTAGGCGTGAAATCACAGGCTGCGTGGTTTCTGACAAAGGTCTCCGTCTAACTAAGTAATGGTATGCAAAAACCAGATTCGAGCCGCTGTTTAATTTCATTAAATTGGCAAAATTGTTTATGGAAGTTCCTTAGTATAGCTAATTTTACTAGTTTCTAATTACTTGTCGGAAAATATTAAAGTGTTGATGATATTGTTGATTATTTAAAAGACTTAAAAAGTGATATAGCGTATAGATCTTCTTAATTATGCTTAATACTTAATACTTATCCCTTAAAAAATCGAAAACAAAGCGTTACACAGCTTAATAAAATTACCTTCAATTAAACCACTGTCAGGATAGCAAACTAACTCATTTCATACATTCAAACTGACTTCAAAACGACTATTGCAGTATCAGGAACATGGCGGCTACGTGTACAATTAAGATATTTTTTATTTCCACCATTCACGCGAACAATGGAAACCACTGAAAAATTACAAACGTTACGTGAGGAAAGCGAGTTACTTTGCTCTATAATTAAGTATATTATTTTAGTGATAAGCGGTAACGATTGTGTAATAAAAATAAATTAGAACAAGCTCCATCAGATTAAATGGAAACATTTAATTTCGTACAGTTCTTTGTTTAAACGCGTTTGTAGAAATAAAATAATTATAGGCCTATAGGTATATCAGTATAGAAGAATTATTGCAATAGTAAAAGTTTTTATAATGACGTGAGCTTGTTTTATTTGCTGTTTTCTGTGAATTTATGCTAGTTAAGGAGGTTTTATATAGGTGCCTTGCGTAAACAGTTATGGAAGGTACAATATTATTAAATATTACCTGATTTTCAGATAAGGTGCCTGATTTTGCGCATATGTCGAATATGAGCAAAATCGTATTTAGTATAAAAAACGTATTTTGTATGTAAGGTTATATGAAAAGCAATTTTAGTACAGAATACGCATCACGCATCTCACAAGGCGAATGAATTCATAAATACATTCAAATAAATGCTATTAAAATAATTATTTCAAACAGTTTTCCGTATCTCTATACATCAGGTTGCTTGCGGTGGGTCTATATTTTAATCACCAATACTAATATTTTAAATAACATCCAATGAAACTAGGTGATTGACAGCAATGAATATATGATTAATGATACAGAGAATCTATTGCATAAGTTTTTGTGGCTCATTTCATTTAATGGCTTAGCAGTTAAGGCTTTTTATTAACAAAACGCTCACACTTTTATAACTCGACGCCCACAAGCGCTTTAAAGTTTTTTATCCACTGTAAATCGGGACAAGGAGAGTAGAAAAATTCGTATACTTTATTTAGTTTTTAATTAAGCTAGAAGGATTTCGCCAAAGGATTTTAAGTGGCATTTTAATTCTAATTTAAGCACCCTTCCTGCTTTTTGTCCAGTGCGCTTAGCTGTTGGGTTTTGTTGTTTCATTTTGTTTCTTAGTTGTTTCGGAGGCTAAAATGGCTATCGAAAATAATGAATTTTGCAAAGGTAGTATACGAAAAAGTAAACTAGAGTTTAGGGCAGTATTAATCTTAATTACCGGTCAAGGTTTAACGGTCTTGTAACGTTCGTTGAACTCGGTTAATTAAAATGTAAACTATAACGACTACCTCATAAATTTACTAATATTTATTTCAGACGTTTATAGCTTGTGAATTTTAAATGACTTATGATTAGTTCCTGCATTCTTTGATTATAATATAAACTTTAATAAAATTCTAATAATGATTAGACGTTCCTACTTTATTTTTAGTCAAGCAAAATATATCACGTGGTAAACTAACATATATTTGAAACCGTAAACCAGAATTGAATAGACATTAGTCATATTTATGGCGACATTCTGTCGTCACGTAGTCTCCTCACGACTTACACTTTTTCAATAAAACACCCTCAGATAGCAGCCATTCAAAAGTGCGGTCACGCATCCGAACCATTACATAACTTTACCTGGCTTCCAAATATCGAAACTCAATAGAACCCGAAACTTTCGTCGTTAAAATATTTTGTAAAATATGAGGGTTCACGATTGTAACCATTGATACGGGCTGGTAATTAACAGATGTCGCGAATTCTATGGGAAGTGTGCCGAGATATTGGCGATGTGGGAGAAGGGAGGTTAAACTATTTGGGGCTTTTAGAAATGAATTTTAAAGGAAATTGCACACAATATGTTTATGTAAGTGAAATTTTAGCGTATTGGGATGAAACTCTACTTATTAGAGTGTACGTTTATAACACTTAAGAAAGGTATTTGAAGACAATATAATGGATTCGGAATACTGTAGCATGATGTATACATTTTTCATTCAAACATTTTTTGACCTAAACCAAAACAAACGTTTTCATTGTACCACAAGGAGACTATATAATAATAACCTTACTGGCTGTAACTCGAATATTAAAAGTAGTGTATAATTCATACATGGTACTATCGTGTTTTCCAAAGTATTGACCAAATAAATAAACATTTGTTTAACCACGGGCTTAGGAGGCTCATTTAAGGTCAAGTAGTTTGCTTAATATCCAGAACATACTCCTGGTTTAGTTTTTAGCGTGGTTTTAACAATTGTTTGATTAAACGGAAGCTTTTACGTGTATCGTGTCCTTTGATCTATTTCAATATGTTCCACAAACAAGAGTACGTGATGGGGATGATAATACGGGCGAGTTTGTTAGCTTTGTGGAGTTATTTTTCTTGTCTTTGAATGGTATTGAAATGTTAAATGTGTTTTTGGATTGATGCGTTAAACTTAACGTACTGGTATGTAATGTGTGCTCTATTTTAAAGAATTATTACACGTAAAAAAAAAAACATCATAAATAGAAAACAGACAAAAATATACATATTACGCTACTAGTTATTATTCTGTGACATTACTACTATCCTATTTTTGTTTATTTTATCGAATGTTAAAATTTTTGTTAAAATTTGCAATTGCCAACAGACGTCTCCTCGTTCTTATCCTCGTTTGCTCCTTTCTCAATTTATTATTTTAATTAACAATGTAAATGTTACGAACAACAACTTTCGCGCTTTAATATAAATACTGATGTCTTTTCCCTCTTTATTCCACATACAAATGATAACATAAATACGATAACATGAAAACACTCAAATAAATTCACAAATCGAATTCGTGTACAGCAAAAAACAGATCACCAAAGAGAAAAAGGAAAAAACACACAACTCAAACATTTTTATTATATGGAAATGATGGGACAATGGTAATAAACCTACTTGTATGAGACTAGGAAAACAATTTTTACAACTCACAAGGTCGAATTGTGAAAAAAGTCGTATCAGGATACAACACTTTTGTAGATTTAGCGAAAACAGGATACTTGTTTGCAAAAGGAATAAAAATAAGTGCCTACTTCGCGTCAAAAATAGTTTTTCTAAAGGTTAAACAACAACAAAAATAAATAAATGATATTTTTTTTTCTGTTATATCTTGCTCTCTATTTTCCGAATAGATGGTAATGTAAGCAAAATAGATTGATAAGATGTCTAATATTATTTAGTTAACAATATAAGAAACAACATTTGATTTAAAAAATTCTATGAATTCACAGATGCGAAGTTCAAATGTTGACCCTGCCTTAATTAATCTATCAGAGACATCATCGTCTATAGTTATTTATTACTTACTTCACGAACACAACGCACTATAATTGTTGTAATAGAGCGCATTGTACGCAACACAAAATGTTCATTAAAGCGAAATTACATTTATCATGCGTCCTGGTACAAGCGAAGCCTCTGTCAGCACTTGACAAGAAGATCGGCGCTCACTCCCACAACATTATGGCTGGAATACCTGTAAATATTTATAAGTGCAATAACGCCTTAATACCTATTCATAAGTGAAAATTATTATGCAAATAGTGGCCACGGGGAGGCGGTGAATCCGGGCGTCTGCGGCTTAATAGCGGGTAACCATGATGAATACGAAACAACGTGCGACTTGTCATATCATTATTATACAAAGAAATATCATCGGCTTACGCTGAGTAAAGCTTCATCGTTTACGGCTTTAGCTTCAAACCTGTTATTTTTCACTTTACTACTAGGTTTCTCGTATATTGGATCAGCTCTTTGGTCTAGGAGTTGTGTTTGTGTTACAATTAGAACTTTCTGGGACAATCACCATTACAATAAAAAAGAATCATCAGTCTGACTAAAAATAGCATATTTAACACCACAACAGTCGTATTAAAATTGTTTATAATTATTTATTCAAAATATATTCATTTTTCATCCTATCGAATTTACCGTTTTATGAAGCTACATATAATTATAACCCGTTACGCAACAGAAATTCCGCTACGATTTTATAATCTGAACGCATAGATAAACTACGGATAACAATTAGATAATAATTTGTACACTTTAACGCCGTTCCAGGCGTGGGCAGGTTTTAAACTGCGTTTCTGATACTGATTTGTTGATCAATTTAAATAAATATGCGCCGTAATCCCTTACCATAACATCGAACTAATCTCGTAAAATTACTTTATTATGATAACAGATAAGTGAAGTTAATGTGTCGAATATGATTTTATCGAGGTTTTATTTCCATGAAATTACGGGTGCTGTGTAGAGTGTACAATATTTAAGGCTTAAATGACAGTTTGAATGTTAGTGTTTAAACTTCAAGTATCGGCTCAACAGGTTGGCTACAACAAACTCTGCTACAACCTGTTTTTTGACCCATTTTTAAATTTAATGAAAGTAACTATATAGGAAACGGCAAAAAAAATTTAAAGAACTGGTAGCGTCTCGGAGTAAATCTGAAACATATTTTATTTCGGAAGATTTCGATATATATTGATATAAATGATAAATTAGCAAGTAAAATGTAAAAAGTAGTTAAACAAATTTTGACTGGAATTATTTCTACTAACTTTTCATAAAATGTTCGCCTATATTTCATACATCCATTGTCTGCTGAAAGAATATATCATAGTTTTATAGCACGAGGACATGATGCGCATAAAACATTTATACGTAAATATTAAACTAATAAAACGTAATGTTCTCAAAAAGGGCGCATGCAAGCATTTTCGTGTTAACGTCAAATTAATACACGTTGCAAAATTTACATTTTCGCCTCGCTTATATCCATTTACATGACGTGTAAATTAAATATTAATTTCAATAAACAACGGAACAAAAGGCACGACTCGCGTTAAATATGTCCGCCGACAGATATAATTTTAATGATTTGTTACGCTCAGACAGATTGCTTTCATTAATTTACTTTCGTCACGTATCTGCATACTGAGCGAAAATTATAGTAATGGTAAATAAACAGTATATAAAGGATAATTAAGACTCAAAAAACGTAATTTAACTCTCAATATGACATCAAGCTACATTCAATCTCATATATTTTCTTATTATTAGCACAGATAGGTAATAATATATAATACTATACTATCATTAGTATTCATTCAGACACTGGATTTTAACCGCAAATAAGAAGAACTAAAAATAATTTAAAGAACTAAAAGTTGAAGAAAAGGAAGTACCTACATAAATAGATAAATAAATTAATATACTTTTAAAATAAGTACAGAACTTGCTGAATAAACATTTTAAGCTTGGTCAAAATTTAATAAGACCTTCGTGACTACGAGGTTAGCTTCTAACTGATGGATAGTGTAAGTTTTTGACAGCATTAATTTCTTGTGTTCGTACCTCCACAGAGGCATTCATTTACGTAAATTCTAGCGACATTTATGAGGCCTTGAATCTGCTTCTATGTTTTGCAATTTGGCTAAAACATAATTTATACATTTGATATGAAATGCAAATGTGAAGAGGTTATATTCAAAATGTTAGTAAATTCATAGTCTTTACAAGTAGGCTTACCTTTTTAAGTCTACTTTATGTGAAAGAAGATCTATTTTCAACTAAAACCGTTAACTAATTCAAACATGATTCACATCACATCCCTTTCCGAACAGACCACACAACCATCTGCGTAATGGCATGCAATACACACAGTTTCTGTAATTACTAATCTAGAAATACGGGCTAATAATCACCGTTCTCTGATAGTTCAAGTCTGTAATTCCATGTTCTATCAAAGCAGACATTGGCGCCGCCGCCCACCGGCCCGTCTCGAATCAAGTCGAAGCGCGAGAACTATTACCATGCCAACTTTAATGCCCGTAAAATACCGTAGAAAAAGCACCGGCTTTAAATTATTCGGTGCGGTTCATGGGAATCGCTTGATTGGCGATGGGATTGAAATTAACTTGTAATTTGTGCGATCGCTATAAATAATCCAGGGTTTATTATAAAATCTTCGCAGTCTAATTGTCAGTTGTTACTATAAATATTTGACCTTAAATGTGAAGATTTTATGATATTTTATGATAGACTAGCTGCTCCGCGCGGTTTCACCCCCGTGGCTCCACCCCTGTTGGTCGTAGCGTGATGATACCTGTAACCTTCCTCGATAAATGGGCTATCTAACACCGAAAGAATTTTTCAAATCGGACCAGTAGTTCCCGAGATTAGCGCGTTCAAACAAACAAACAAACTCTTCAGCTTTATAATATTAGTATAGATATACAATAGGTATAATTATGATCAAAATCCACGACTTCGTTCGACAAATTGTACCAGGATATAATATGTAGAGTCTAGATTAACTCATTTGTTTATGTGCGATCTATCGATGTCAAATTGTATTGACATTTGTTCATCTATTTAATGATCATTGAGACTACAACATACAAAAAAACTCACAAACATCAGATAATTTAAAATATTAGAAGCGAACATAACAATAAGTTGTATTGAATTGAAAGCTGAAGCTTGAAAGAGCTCAGAGAGCTATTTTAAAAGTTGGTACTTTTAAAAAATACAGATTTCCGACAGCTGACCTGTACAAGAGCCTTAAAGTATTGACTGTGAGGCAACTCTTTATATTACATACTGTTCTTTCTCAACATTCTGTGACTCCATTTCAAAATATTATTAAAAGGCGCAAGGATAGAATTTGCGAAGTTGATAAATGTAATTTCGTGCACTCCAAAAGATTTAATTGTTTTCTGGCCCCTTCATTATACAATAAAATTAATAAAATATTACCTATTTATAAACTCCCCTACGGTACTTGCAAAACGCAAGTTACTAATTGGCTGCTAAATCTTAGTTATCAGGAGACTGAAAATTTAATTTGTAACTACAATGACTTAATGAAAGTTTTACAATCATATTTCACATTCTCTTATATGCATACACATCTACATCCACTCAGACACACACACACACACATTCACTTACACATACGCAGACACAAACATACTCAATACACACACGCACACACACTAACTTATGCCCACACATAATCACTCGACTCCTTTCATGTTCATAAGCTGTTAAGATATTAATAATTAGTTAATTTACTTTTATATTCTTTATATCCGAACTTAAAAATCAATTTCGTTGACTAAGTTGTGATGACCACCTTAAGATGTTTTTTCTTATATTATATATAAATTATATGGGGAAGGAACTGATATCTTTAATACAGGTTTCCTACTCGGTAACCTAGCAAAGATGCCAGTCTCGAACCGTTGATTGATATATACCTATCATTATACAGTTACCACCAAATGTATTTAGCTCTAAGGTTAGGTTAAGTTAGACTGAATAAATGAATTTGAATTTGAATTTGAATTTGAATTTTATGTTTCCTCGTATATCATTCAATAGTTTATCTTTAAATTTCCCAATTCTATTCAAAGTGGCGTCATTTAAATGTGACAATTGTGAATCAAAACAGACAAAGCACAATACGGGACGAAAGATTTATCTCTATTTATAGAAGTTACCACCCACGAAGTCGAAATACATCTATTATTACATCAAAGTTACATAATGATAAATAATTCGACCTTTATCCTGTGACATGTGAAGTATTATTTTCGTCTTAATATTTAGTTACGTATTGTTATAAATTAGAAAGACGAATGATGTGTATATATTACTAGCTTTCCGCCCGCGGCTCCGCCTGCGTTTTCAAAGAAAAACCCGTTCCCGTAGGATTTCCGGGATAAAACCTATCCTATGTCCTTTCTCGGGTATCAAAATATCTCTATACCAAATTTCATGCAAATTGGTTCAGTAGTTAAGGCGTGATTGAGTAACAGACAGACAGACAGAGTTACTTTCGCATTTATAATATTAGTATGGATTAGTAAATTACGCACCTACGCAATCACTAAATACTATAGGCATAAATATGGTAAATACTATTGTAATGTTTAATATTATTTGAAGTCAACTAGAAACATGAATGAATGAAGTATGAACCAACCTTTATTTTAACCTATTTTTAAACCCCTTTTTCGTGCACGTGGTGGCCTAATTGTTAGACTTATAGTATTTTATTGTACGTTTTTATTCTATTTTTCGTTTGTCTATTACATTTACCAATACGTACTATGATATAAACGTAATCTTTAAATTCCCACGAAATGTATGATTTCTGAAATCACCTTGAGGTCATAAATTCCTCCATAATTATTCAATCAAAGAGGTCCTTAAGTGGAGTCCCATTCACCCAATCAAAATAACTGGCTTCAAATTAAACCATGATTACTATGTGGAACAGCTCAATCGAAAGTGTTGACTACTAATCATTGAAATACCGAAACTTATAATTGAAAGTCGGTAGTTATTTAAGTAGCCAGTTACTGGCGCCACCGCCTACAAGCGATTGAATTTGATTACCTGAACGCACCAATTAAATTTATCTCTTATCAACCATGATATTTAAAGCTTTTAATAGGGAGAGACCTTCGTTATATTTTGTTCCTGGTAATTGATCATAGTATGAAAGCTTGAGGTGATAAATCACGTAATTCCAGAGTTAGAGAGAAATTTTAATAAATAAATATTTAATTAATTAATACTGTGTTATACTTTGCAAGTTGCAAATAACAAATGTTATTCTTGTTAAAAGACTCCAGAGTGGTGGCAATTTATTGCACGCCTCATAAGCGAAGCGTTGAGGTGGGTACTACTGTCACTTCGCGCAAAACATCTGATTTTTCAAACTTAAAATGTCTTTATGTATCATACATTGCACTTGTAAGATAATACATACACACACATATTAAGAAAAAACACTATTTTTAACGTTCATGATATTTTTGATGTCATTTTTGTTATTTAAACTAGTTAAAAAACAGTTTAAAAAAGTTCTGTCTTGGACGTCCGTGTGTCTGTATGTGCGGATCCTTTTTCTTGTTAACACGATAGCGACCGAAATACTTTACTAATCGAGTCTTTTTTTTCTCTTACGCTTGAGTATGCTCAGGAATAGAACCCTTTCATTTTTCAGGGTCTGATTCGATGTGGTTTAATTGTTATTAAATAAACAAAAATAATAATTAATAAATATTTATTAAAAAAAAATTATGAGGCGTGCACTTTTGGATTTTCCAAATTATTTTTAAATTATTGTGCATAGAGAACTTGTCTCTTTAGTAACAGATATTAAGATATTAAAAAACTCACAAACACGTTTTCTCACTAAGTGACCGTTTAATATATTAATTAATTCCTCTATCTTCCTTATGACAGCCAGTTCTTCGCGATAGCAAAATGTCGCATTCGACGCTGCAATCGTTTTTTATCGATATTTTTTATCCTTGTATATAAATATGATTCTTAATGAAGTGTAATGTACTGGAATTGTTCTCTCATAAGATCAGTCGAAGAATATCGTCAAAGATATAACTCTGAACCTGTTATTACCGCGTGGGAAGAGCCTTACAGGCTTTTAATTTCAACACGAGCTTATCAATAGATAAGTAATAGTAGTCCATTTGTACGTGTAGCCTAAGTGCATCTGATGGAATACAAATGATAATTGTCCTTGTTTACGAGCGAAAAGTGCTTTGCCTTTAATACGGAAATTTAAACGACCTGCTTGAAGCAATTGTGATACTTACTCTATTTATAGAGTTGATATTGTTTAGGAAAATTGGTTTCGTTGTTTCAAATTTATTATCTGTGATCAAAGTTGTTATGATTTGAAGGAATTAAAAGGAATGGTAATGACGTTTGTATAATTCACTTTTCAAAGAGAGTTTAATTTTTTTTATTTATTAAAATTTATGCTGAAGTTCCGAATTTAAAAGTGACGACTTCTTTAAAATTTAAGTATTCTTGAATGTTATAAGAATTTATGAATATTAGAGTATTTTATGATTTATAATTAATGTTAATATCGCTGCATCCCTAACTTAATTTGTGTAGATATTAATTTCAACTCTTGCGTTTTATCTCGTCCAAATTAGTATCTAACAAACAAAGGGGATAACAAAGGGGATATGATATTAATAGTAAAAACACGATGTATGAAACCCACGAAGGTTCATAAATAATTCCAAAACGGAACTTACCGCCGACTTAGTGAATTTCAAATAACACTCAAAGCATGTAGGCGTTTACATTCAGGCTAAGCGGTTTACATTTGTTTACTTATGTCGCTTCTTATTTATGAAATATATAAGATTTGCTCTTTTCCCACGCCTCTGTTTATTTTTGACATCAACTCCTCCATGTCATATATTATTTACGCATAAATTCATGGGTAAAATGCTGTTTGTATTCACTCTACAGTGTGATACCGCGACGCGATAATTATTTTTACTTTACACCAAATATTGAGACATTAACTTATAATATAAAATATCTCTTCATCCTTATTCACCTTTACGTAATTCTATCGAGAGGTAGGTTAATTTAAAATATACAACTGAATTGGTATTTCATAATTATATTTTGCAATCGTTAATAAATTGTATTATTTAATATGTAGTTATGGCACACAATACAAGTTATGTATATTATCGACGACAACTTTATCGATGCAATGGATAATGATTGTGATAAGTATCTGAAAGTGTTGGTTTTATTTTTAATATAAGAAGAATATAGTGTGATCAAAAATGTATGTTTAATACTTATCTACACCCCAAAAATATTTTGGTACTTTCCAACTTTGCTCGTGAAGAACGTTGCCGGTATTTGATAATGCGAAATGAAATATTATTCTAATAGAGATATTTCCTGGAACATGCACGACAAGTTAATGCAAGGATTGTCTGTTACCTCAGAACGCTACAATACCCTCGCATTCTGTCAGCCCGAACAGGAATATAAATCTAATTATTGCAATAACTCATCGATGATTGGGCATTCGAGCGCTTAGAGCGTCTAAATATAATTCCGATTCCATTAAACGGCGGACATTAAATATCGGTTGCTCTGCTAAATCACGTTGACGCGGGTGATTAATCTTCCAAGTAGAACGCTTGTCGTTAGCTGAGCAATAAAGAGATAACAAAATAAATCAAAGAGCCGTAAATACGAGCGATGAGCGATCAGTCCTAGAACTGTCCGATCCCATAGTTTACGGAACGTTTTATGGGACTTACATGCAACTTTTGAAAATAAATATAAAAATACCGCGCAGTTGTAAATTTTGTTTACTATCTCTTGTTGTAGTTAAAATGGTACTTTGTTGCCTAAGAGGCGTTTAGTTTAAAAATAGTATGAGAAAAGTTTGGGCCGCGGTCGGTATTTCCCACGAGGTTGTAACAATTTGAAATGAATAAAAAAGTGAGGATAGTTTGAATAAGCTTTTGTTTTTCTAATTTAAATAATATTTAGACAAGTGAGATTTTTTATAGGGACCTATAATGATAAAAATAAAGTACCTACTCATCATAAAAATTCAAATAAAGAATAACATAGTAGCTAACCTTAGGTATACAGGCAATATGAGCAAGTTTTTGAATTTAATCTTCAATTAGAAAGTCCATTGTCAGCGCACAGTTAGACAGTAGTTTATCTCAGAATTTCATAGGCGAAAGTTTATCAATGAATTCGCACAATTTCGTCTTTTGCATACTAAGGAGTTTAGGCTCGATATACTTAGTTCCAATCTGTTATTATGCAGGAAAACTTTTATATGAAGCTTAATACAACAGATTTATGTTATATGATCATCTCTTTACGTTCATAAGTAAATTAATATAATTGAGCGTAAAAAATATCAATAAAACTAATTTTTAATTTACACTGTTTAGCAAATAGCACGATATTTCATGATAATACAAGTGTTTCTTCTAACAGGTAAAAACAAATTAAATATATAAATAAATACATTGTTATAAGCAATAAGTAATAATTACTACAACACATCCATGCTTTATTTCTTCATAAATAATCTCCCCACAAAACTTTGGAAGATTCATTGAAACATGAAGTGCAATTGATTTTAATGTCCAGACCACACAAGATAAAACTTTTACGGTTAAATGTTAACGGTTCTTAAGCGTAACCACTAAACGACACTTAACATAAAATTGCAATGACTACAATAAATACAATGTCTTCATTCATAAGAGTTATTTTTGAGAAGTGACTAACATACTGAATGCGTTCATAGAGCTAAAGAAAACTCGTGATGTTCCTTAAAGAGTTGTTTAGCTAGAACTGCATTTGGTTAATTAAATCTTACTTATCATTAAATATTAGAATATCAAATCATATAAAAAAGAAAAATAACTATACATAAAAACAACCTGTACAAAAAGTTGAATACGAAATTTTACAAAACCAATTTCTGATCTAGGACAGTGTAGGAAACGCAAATCATCCTACACACATTTTAATAGACTTTCAATGGAGTTAATCCGGCAATTTATTTCGTGTAGCATCAATGGGATTAGTGTCAAAATTTATATTTTAAGTTTCAACTCGATCATAAGGAAATAGGGTCAGATGATACGGAAGCATTCGGTTATTATAAGTTATAACACATAAATTCGGTGGACGGTGCAAAAGTGCAATATCCGCTGGGCTATAACTGTCAACATCAGAATGAATCACGCTCGCATAAATCCCACTACGACAGTACACCATTTTATAGAAGCCAAATTTACACGGGTTTATAGTTTTATAGAGAAATCATATTTTTATTTTTAGTTGAAATTACTATTGAATACAATGTTCTCAGTAAGGCGCGACGACGTACCTATGTTAAAATCGGTGTTTTTTTTTAATGAACTTTTACAACGGACGATTTATTTGACTAAATCATTTTATTGGTTTCTTGGAACATAGTTTGTGTGAAATCGTTAATTTTGTATCGATTACAAGTGAATCCGGTGCGACGAATCGATGAGAAATGATTGTGATTTATATTGCTTGTATCAAAAAATCCGTTGACTTCAATTACATAACAATGAACAATAAAAATAATAAACAAACTAAGAACTACATGACGTTAAATATAACATTAATATGATTCACAATAAACCGAATTTCAGCATGGAAGTTTCTGGAAGTTTCGAGAAATGCTACAGCCTCCATACGATCGGTTTAAATGAACATAAAATTAACTTTCCTTGAAACAAGCAGGGCGAAAAATTCGAAGGTTAAATGTTTTTGAAACAAAAAAATTAGACAGGCTTTATAATCACAATGCAGTTACAAAGAAATCGAAAGTCCTCTTGACTGGAATGCTTACAGAGAAAACACATAAAAAATTTATGGCATGCATGACTTGCATCTGCTAACGACTAATGCTTTTTTTATAGTGGGAGTCGAGCATTGCTTCGGCACGAAATGGGTCAAGCTCGCACCGGGGAAGTTACCACACCCTCACAGAAAACCGGCGTGAAATGGTGGCATATTAACAGTATGCTACCGTGTTTCGTACGGTGAGTGAGGGGTCCGGAGGCCCAAAAACAACCCCAAATATGAACGCGGTATTATCAGGCAGAATACCCCAGGAGGGTACCGGCACCTGCGGTGCAGGAGAATCCCTCCCGCAGCGCCCGCGCTGCGGCAGCCCGTCGTATTCTGGGGCGGGCATAATTCCGCTCGGTCATGTGCCAAGGGGTTCGCAGAGCAAGCGAAGAAAATCACCCCCCTCCACTCTCACGGTGGACTTTTGTAACATCCGGGGGCTGCACACTAATTTAAACGCCGTCCACTACCATCTTGAGACGGCTAAGCCGGCCTTGCTCTTCCTGACTGAGACTCAGATATCAACTCCGGCCGACGTATCTTATCTCACATACCCTGGTTTTAAGCTGGAGCATACTTTTGCACCGCGTGCCGGGGTATGCGCATACGTTAGGGAGGATATCTGTTGTCGACGTCTTGGCACCCTTGAAGGTGAGGATCTGTCCATTATCTGGCTGCATATTGACTGCGGCGACCACCCTCGCGTCTATGCTTGCCTGTACAGATCCCACAGCGGGAATACTGGTACCGACCGTTTATTTGAGCACATCCAAGAGATGATCGACACTTTGCTTGTACAGTTCCCTTCTGCAGAGCTTGTGGTTTTAGGCGATTTCAATGCCCACCACGTTGAATGGCTCGGGTCGCGTACAACTGACCACGCGGGACGAACTGTACACGATTTTGCTCTAGCCTATGGCCTAACACAGCTGGTCTCATCGCCTACGCGAATACCGGATGTGGAGGGCCATACTCCCTCTCTTCTGGATCTTCTGCTGACCACACATCCCGAGAACTATCAGGTCTCCGTCGTGGCCCCACTGGGGTCATCAGACCATTGCCTGATACGGAGTATGGTGCCACTTATGGGTTCGAAACAGCAGACACCTGCAGCTCGACGCCGTGTGTGGCACTACAAGTCGGCAGACTGGGACGGAATGCGTGGTTTTTTCGCTTCCTACCCATGGGGGCCTGTTTGCTTCTCCTCGGAGGATCCCAACGCTTGTGCTGAGTCTATCACTGACGTGGTACTGCAGGGTATGGAACTATTTGTGCCATACTCTGTTGTGCCCGTCGGTGGCAGATCCAAGCCTTGGTTTGGACGTTCCTGTAACATGGCGTCTCGCCAGAAACAGGAACTTTTTCAAGCCTGGGTTGCAGCAACGGCGAGTCGCGATCCAAGCGTTGGTCTCATCAGAAAGAAGTACAACTCTGCCTCCAGATCCTACAAAAGAGAAATCGCTAGGGCTAAATCTAGTTATATTGGTGCACTTGGCGATAGACTAGCGCGACTTCCTTCGGGAACACGGGCGTTTTGGTCCCTCGCCAAGGCCATCCAAGGTAACTTCTGTCGTTCATCCTTTCCACCTTTGCACAAGGACGAAGACTCTCTGGCCCATTCCGCTAAAGAGAAAGCCGAACTCTTGGGCGCTCTCTTTGCTAGGAACTCGACTCTTGATGACAGGGGAAAGACACCGCCGACCATCCCGCGGTGCAACCATTCAATGGCGGATATACGTTTCACACAACGTGCCGTTCGAAACGCTCTCTTTTCCCTTGACATCCATAAGTCGACAGGGCCGGATGGAGTCTCCCCTATTGTGCTTAGGACATGTGCTCCTGAGTTGGCACCGGTTGTAACGCGTCTTTTTCGGCTCTCTTACGCCAAAGGCATTGTTCCGAATTCGTGGAAGACTGCTCTTGTCCACCCAATCCCTAAAAAAGGCGATCGCTCAAATCCGTCTAACTACAGACCGATCGCCATCACTTCTTTACTCTCCAAAATAATGGAATCCATTATTAACTGCCAGCTCATGAGGTACCTGGAGGAGAACCAGCTGTTAAGCGACCGGCAATACGGTTTCCGTAGTGGTCGCTCGACTGGTGATCTTTTGGTGTACCTCACTCACAGATGGGCGGAGGCGGTTGAGAGTAAAGGGGAGGCATTGGCTGTAAGTTTGGATGTAGCGAAAGCCTTCGATCGGGTCTGGCACAAGGCACTTCTAGCGAAATTACCATCTTTCGGACTTCCTGCGAGGTTATGCGATTGGGTTGCCAGCTTCCTGGAAGAGAGGAGCATTAAGGTCGTTATCGACGGTTCTTGCTCTAAGCCTCTTCATGTGAATGCTGGTGTCCCACAAGGCTGCGTGCTATCCCCTACACTGTTTCTTCTGCATATCAATGATTTGTTACAAATCAGTAACATTCATTGCTATGCAGACGACAGTACGGGGGACGCTCTTTATCCCGGCCGTGCAAACACCTCAAAGGAAAGCCTCAATGAGAGTCGAAACAAACTTGTGTCTGAAGTCGAGTCTTCTCTCCAAGAAGTCTCGGATTGGGGCGAACTTAATCTTGTCGAGTTCAATCCCCTAAAGACACAGGTTTGCGCGTTCACCGCTAAAAAGACCCCATTTGTCGTAGAACCTCGGTTTAAGAGTACTCCCCTTAGTATATCGCCGAAAATCGGAATCCTCGGAGTTGAAATCTCGAGTGACGTTCAATTCCGCAGTCATTTGGAAGCGAAGGCTAAATTAGCCTCGAAAAAACTTGGTGTGCTCAGTAGATCGAGACAGTACTTCAAGCCGGCCCACCGACTTCAGCTTTACAAGGCTCAGGTGCGACCGCATATGGAGTACTGTTCTCATCTCTGGGCCGGAGCCCCACAGTATCAACTCCTTCCTCTTGACCGCATCCAACGTCGAGCAGCTCGAATTGTCGATGACCGTAGGCTTTCCGATAGGCTCGATCCACTGTCAGTGCGAAGAGACGTTGCGTCTCTTTGCATACTGTACAGAATCTACTATGGGGAGTGCTCTGAGGAATTGTTCCACCTTTTACCAGCCGCACAGTTCCACCACCGGACCACACGCCGTAAAAACCAGTTCCATCCGCACCATCTGGATGGTTGGCGCTCAACCACTGTCCGCTTCACCCGCAACTTCCTTCCGCGTACGGTGAAACTGTGGAACGATTTGCCACCTGCGGTGTTCCCGAACAACTACGACATTGGGGCCTTCAAGAAAAGAGCTTATTTGTCCATAAAAGGCCGGCAAAGCACCTGTAACACTTCTAGTGTTACTAGTGTTTATGGGCGGTGGTGACCACTTAACATCAGGTGGCCCACCTGCTCCTTTGCTTGCTCTGATATAAAAAAAAAAAAAAAAAAAAAATATTAAATAAACAAATCGAAATTTAAACAAACACTCGCGGATTGAGGGCGTAATGCTCATCTCATACTTGACGCGTGAAATAAATGGAAACCATTAAATATTATTAACATCAAAGGTTTAAAAAGCTAAAGGATAAAACGTTTAAGATTTTTTTTTAGTTCGTCCTAAATTTGCTGTTAATCGTTCAAAAATTCATCAAAAACACACTCACAAACTTATTCATAACAATGAAAGTTAAATTAGCATATTTCGATCATACAAAGGAAAAAATAACAAATCATTAATACCCACGTCCACAGCATTGATAGACTACGATTTACACCATTCAATTAGCACATTCGAATCCATCTCTCCCCAAACAAACACGGTGAATGTTTTCACTTCTAAACCCAAGCTTACTATGTTTATTCAATGTATGCACGCCGTGAACAATAGCCCCATTACTCGTGCTAACTCCACGATATACGAGTAGGTTATAACAATTATTTGCATTTTAAGCTGTGTTACACGCTATTACCGTACCTCCGCGGTATAATATCACAACGAACCAATTTGCCTGTCTAGGCTACGCCAAATAAATTTCAAATACAGCGTGCGAAGCCTCGATTGCACGCAAGAGCCTTAAATTGTAGCGCAGTGATTTTCGGCATATATCGCTCCACTGAATCTATTGTAGACACGCCATAAAGGATAGATCTCTATCCATACACTATTGAACTATACGTAATCCAGGGAACGATGAAACAAAAATGTTAATTATATTATTGTGTGAATTGCTATTTTATTCCCAGAAAATATGAACTATATAGTGTATAATATATGAACTAGTGATGACAATTTTGTTTGGTGGTTGACGAATTATGTAATAACAATTGTATGAATGAGGTTTTAAGTGACGATAACAACATATTCAAGCTTAAGTGATAAAAATGAAACATGCAATCTAATAAAGTTTTAACTAGAAAGACGGAAAAAACTGGACTCTTTACCGAGAGCTGAGATAAACTAGTCTTATCTTGCCTCACCTCCTTCATTTTAAAATACAACCGGATAAGAAAGCACGTACCACGATAGCAAGGAAAAACACTAATAAAATTTTACAACGTTTACCTCACGTTCAATAAAAGTTTGAATACTTTATCCGGGCGTATATTCATTACCATCTATTCCGGGTAGACCACCCAGGGAAGATGTTATTTTAGGTGTATATAATTGAGCTGTAGTGAGCGTGAACGTCGCGGTGACACGCATAATGTGGTGTTTTACATAGTGCGCGGAGTTCCGAACAAAAACTTAAACAGCTGGCTTGAACGCGCTTTCACGAATTCATGTTTAATGTTAAAATTAGATGGTCAACCGAGCTTTTCTCTGGACTTAACTGTTGTTCTGAATATTTTCGTCACAATTATATTTAATTATTTCATTCATGCTTGCATATTTCCGATACCTACGCATTTAATAATTAATTTATTTATTTATTTATTATTATAATTATTAAAACGGTATTGCACCAATTACATTAATTATAAAAAATTACATAAATTATATTACAAAAAATAAAATAAAATTAAATCAAATTACAAATTACATATAAAAAGAAAAACAATAAATTAATATATAATGAATTAATATAAAAATATATATTAATATAATACATATGAATAAATAAATAATAATCTTAGTTAATCTTTTAAATAACGTGGTAAATAGGCAACGAACGTGCTTTTAACACAATTGTAATCATATGGTAATACAGTGCTTCTGTTAAGCTTAAACTCCTTTTATCAATTTAAACGATTTTTTGATTTTAACCCTTGACAAGAGTTGTCTCCATAACAATTTCTCTAATACGACACCATAAACCTTTCCCTTTTTTATGTCGGCATGCATTGTGTTGATATGATTAATAGTTACGTAGCATTAGTGATACGCGAGTTTTCCTCTAATACATTTTTCCTGACATTCCGACAAAATTAGGTCACGGGGAACAAAAATGTCGGCTGACGGATTAGTAGGGGCAGAAATAAAACCTACACGAATGTGAGTGACGTGACACACATCGCAAAGTTTTTGCTTACGGAGATATGTCTGAAAATTGTGCTTTAAAAGCCTTTATTTTACGTTCCTTGTTTTCGGGGAATTTATTGGTCGTATGAGATTTTAAGTACCTACTCGATCGAATGATTGTATAGGTATTTTATAGTCAAATACTGATTGTTGGTTATTCAACACGAACTTTCAAGAGTTTTGTTGTTTATAAGCTAGAATATGGAAACGACGTTGATTTTGAGAATAATTTTCATGTAGTAAAAGTATTATTTATCTTCAAAAGTGGAACTAGAACAATATAATGCCAATACAAATCTATATATACTGCACGCACAGACGTTGAGGTGCTTCTACAGAATGTGATCATATTGTAATAGTATCATTTATAATAATAATCATTTATAAAAATTGGAGCTACAATTAATTTTAGAAGAATCACGCTGCCAATTATTTAAGATTCTTTACGCAACTAGCATTTCACTAAGAATAAAGACATCAATTGATAAATTCACAGCATTAATTATAAATCATCTACGAAACAGTTAATTCGTAACAGCGACAATCTCTACAAAATCTTTGTTCACCTATAATCAATATCTTGCTACAAAGTAATACAATTTTACACTCCTTTCCCGTAGCGAACATAAGAGCTTCATACTCGGTGCAGTTCAAACATTAATTGACTTAATTTACCATGTCCAGGCAAGAGGCAATGAAAACCGTAGTAGGTCCATAACAGTGCAGTTATTTCTATCGGGGGTAAGCACTTGGCTTAGATGGGTTCTCCTTGTACGTAAAGTGAACGACCATGTTAGCAGAACTTTATTTTTATTACTCTAGAGCTTTGCAGCGAAATTATAAAGATTTTTCAATACAACTAATTGGTTAGAGATGACGTGGGAAGAATGAAAACGGGAGCGCGCTTCTGAGTGACTCATTTATTGGTTCCGGTTTTAAATTCCTGATTTTTGTGTAATTTGCAATACTAAGTTTCCAGAAATATGTATTATCCATTTGTAATCATTTGAATATGAATTATGAGGTAAGAAGAAACTTGGGAATTATTTCGCAGTTATTATAACGCAATAAACAATGTGTAAACATAAAGTGAGATATGTTATGCTTATCGCTTTACTTTAGCCTTATATGGATCGTAAAATATTCCTTAACCAGGTCTCTTACCTTAAATATAAGTCAAATAGAGATATTGCGTCGGACAATGACCTCTAGAGCATTGTTTGCCTATTTTCAAAAGAAACTAGAATCCGTCTTTGACAAGCCAAATTAATAAACGTCTGGCACCGTTTAAAGAAAAACTAACATTCGAACTTAATATTATTAATGCGCGTTTTTAACGATAATTAACCTGTTCCATTTAATATGATATAGCCGCATGTGTTCGAATAATTTATGCGCTTCTTTCAGTATTGAAAACACGTTTCACCGGTCGATGGTTTTGCATTTCTCCGAATGAGTGTAATTAATTATGACCGTTGCTCTAAGTCGAGTGCGCCGATCTTTTGTTTTTACTCCATTTCTAGAACAATGCGAGGCGACTTTTATCTCGAAGCCAACAAACGACGTTGTGTCTACTTTTTGTTACCGCGCGCCCCGCCTTGTTTCTCCGCAATTTTATCGCCAATTTACAAAGACTATTTCGAAACTTCCAGTTCAAATTTTTAGCGGAGAAATATTTCATCCGTGCGCGAACGTTAAAATAACTTCGGTACAGTGTAAACCGCCCAACTTATATTGAATTCCTGTCGTGTCGGGCCCAAGTTTAAATAAAACTGTACAGTACGAAGATATAAAGTGATGAGTTGCATTGTTTGAAGCCGCTTTCAACACGGATTGACTCATGACTCTATGTTGTTTTTATTAGAACTTTATTTATAGTTGTGCCCTAATGGAAAGATCAAACGCACGGTGCAGTTAATTTTAATGTCTCTGTGTAAACGGCATGAGGCCGTTAGATATAATTAGAAGGATCAGTGAAGCCTCGCTTTGCATAGCGTTCACCGCCATTTCGCCGGCTAGATATTTTGATCTCCTTGGCATTTATTATGTCACTGGCAATAAAACTATGATTACATTTTGCTATATAGTTATAACTGGAAGATTTTCTCATAATAAGCAAAATTTTAATGAATATGAGCAAATAAACAAGTAAGTACCTAGTATTTATTTTATTATAAGAACACATTAAATATCTTTCTAGTAACCCTTATTTCATTGATTATTATCAAAATATTTTATTCAATCTATAAATTATACAAACCAAAAATGACCAACCAGTCCTATTTATAGCTCAGCTTATTGGCGTATTGTCATTGTCATGTCAGTAAACAAAGCATAGCGAATTACCTGACGCATAAATATTTGCTCTCCTTAACCGCTGCACCTACTGAACACCCACATTCTTCAGAACACATAAAGTACGGCCAACAGGTACAGTCAGCATACTGCAGAGCTAAATCGAAACTTGTTAGGGGGAAATAGGATTCTACGGCGCCTCGCGAAATACGAGTCATCAGAGGAGCTCTCATCAACTTTAACGAGCCATTACTAGCGCGCCTCGACTGGGGGAACCTCGTAATTTTCAAACTCACCTAACATATAATTATTTTGGAAAGGGCGTCAATAGCGTAACCGCTGAATTTGTATGCGTCTGCTGTACTTTGAATTTTAATTAAAAGTAACAACATAGATCGTGTTTACATATCATTCTACATATTCATAAGGATGAATTTATGGTGATAAAACGTCGAACTGTTTGCTTAGTTTAGCTTAAATTTCGTGATCAATTTTAATCGAGCTGGTTGTTTTAGTTTGCTGATTGTACACTATACCAAGTGTGTATTTCTACGCAGAAATTAAGATTTGCCCTTTATACCTTGAAAACCTATATCCTTACTTATCGACTTAAACGTGTTTTGGGTTTAGATATAGTTATGAGGCTAGAGTGTAGTTATATAGAATACTTTTTACCGCAGTGAAACATCTAATTAAGTACCATGAAAACTTCCTTTAGCTACGCAGTTGAAGCCGCGGGCGAAAAACTATTAGACTAGGTATATTTTACCTATTAATTGCAAATAATGTAATGTATAATTAATCGACATTACAAAAATGATCAACAACATCAATAATACATAATTCATAACACAACACGCGCATACACGTAATGAACCATGAGCTTGAGCATGGACACCAGTGAATTATTTTAAAGTGTCCGCTGAAAAGCAACAAGTTCTGAAATAATTCACAGTCGATTCGAGGCGACCGTGGGCGATGTCTCAGTGCCGACAGCTCTTGTCCTGACTACTGGTTATTTGTAAAGCGTATCACGTCGGATTCGCTCGCTACCTCTGAATGCTTTGATGTTGTTCTCGTTGCGAAGTGGAATATTTTCAGGAACTCTTTATTTAGACGAGGTGTTTGTGGTTGGACAATTAAAGCTTTGTCTGTATAATTTATTGATGATTCAGAAATCAATTGTTTATTTGAAAAGAAAAAATATAGCGTACATAAACTAACGATGACACAGAAAAGCTCCAATTATATATTAAGCTATTCATAAAAAATGAGTTCGTATTTTTCTACCGATATGAAAAATAGCAACAATTTACCTGTATTTTTATTTCTTATTCTTGCATTTTACATTTATTATTCATTAATTGCCATTATCATAATACATAATGGCCTAACTAACACTGATCTGTTATCAGAATGTATATGTCACTGTGACATATCTAATAATAATTTATATCGTTAGATAACAATCTCTCGAGATTATAGAAAATCTAAAATTTGTGATTTGTAACATGTTATGTTTATTTATAACAATTTAATTAATTATTTAACTATCTAATTTATACCTGTTTAGAGGTAAAATTGTTAACAAGCCTTCACATCCAAAGATGTCTAAAATACTTTCTAACTTTCAGTGAAAATAGAAAATAAAATCCTTACAAGTATGATAGTGATATCTGAACGAAATTTCATTTTATAGTTATTTTCAACACCCGTGTCTTTTTATGCTCCAAATAATCCAGAAATATGGAACGAGTCTAGTTCGCGGGAACTCGGAACACCAACGTAGTCACAGATAACGTAACCAAACCTTGGTCAAATAAGCGCCACAAAGAATTATCAAAATTCTCTTGAATATTGAGTAATTTATTTCAGCAAAATGTTGTTACTGATAATAGGACGTCGTAAACTGCGTCGTGTGGGCGTTACATAGATAACAGGCTACAACGATATCTCTTAAAGCAGTAATTTGTTACTGTACCTCCTCAATATTCCTGATAAAACAAGAGTTATTCTCATTGGATACAAAAAGTGGGAGATATAAGCATGTGGTTATTTATAACGTTAGCTTTCAGCCGCTCGGAACGTTTGATATGATTACGAATAAAGTATTGTTAAGTTATTGTAGGATGTCCAATTTATACGTCTAGTATCTATGAATATACAATATACTTTAGAATTAAAGTATGTATATAATATACCTTATAACAAACAAAATAAACTGAGTATCTAGGTAATCTAAACCTGTTTATTAAGATTCACCTACAAAAAAATATACCTAAGAGCATCTTTCTTACTTCAATGGAAATTTATTGACAGATAAACTCTTATTGATTAACATCATCGATACTCTTAGTACATTTTCCTTTATTTCAAACATTATAATATTTAATATTAACTACGAAGTAGCTACTAATTTCGTACCAAACACTCTTGAGTTACCAGACCACTTTAAAAAGTTTGCATATTTAAACAGGCACGCTACAAACAGGAGTCTTCTGTCTTAAGCTTAATGAGTAGTTCAGTAAGAACTCCTTAGACATTAAATAGACCCTATCATTCTAGGAATTCTGAAAACTATTTATAAGCTTTGTTATTGCTCCCTTAAGTACTAAAGATACCGGTTACATAGTAACAATATTATTACCGCTGCTAAATGCGACATGCAACGGAATAAAACCTCATTATTATGGCTATAAACGTTTAGTTAATTAATAGGTATTTTCATTATAAATAAGAATTAACTACTTTAAAATAAATTACAGCAATAACCGTGTTTTGATTTTATAATTATTGCTTGTACAGGACATATTAAAGAGTAATATAAAAACAGTTATTTTTATTGGCTTGATATTGGTTGTGCTAATTACAAACCTTTAATTAAGTACCTAATGGCAAAGCAATATATTATGCGAACCAAGTGCGTATTAACGCTTACTTAGCCTCGGTTTTAATTATTTTAATCAACAATAACAGCAGGAAAATAATCTCTATGAAAAGTTTTCCTTCAAAATAAAATACGCATTGTACCTATGCTATTTTGTACCATCGATCCTCACAAACCCATTGATTATGTTGCAAAATTCATACGTTAGCTAACACAGTTGTCGAATTTTATAGACCAATGATTTATACCTCGCTTCGCAATAACATCTTGATGTTTCAAAATTTTATACTATGTAGTGTAAAATAAATCATATATTATATTACCGTAGTTATGCTGTCTACTCTAAATGGTCATAAAAGACCAGCCGGAGATAATAACAGGGTTCGATCGCAACACCCATGAGGGCGTTTATTAAAAAGCAATTTCGTGTTTATTCTATCAGTTATGTTATTAAAAATTAAAATTACGGCTTTTTCGATATGAAAATGTAATTCGATAGTATTACTCTATTAAATGCTTATTGAGGTTGATTGTGGTGCATGAAAGTGTTCAACAATTTAAATGTATTAAATAATTTCGTTTATTATTAGTAAATGCATGTGTGGAGCTGAATCTTTTCAAAGAGAATTTCCATTAAAACTTGATTAATACTTATTTTCTTAAATTTACTATTTTCTTGGTTTTAGCGCACAAAATCCTATGACATATATCATACCTTTCTTAAAATAGGGTTATCATTATTCCAGCCTGGTCATCAAGCGCTACAAAATGGATAATAATTTAGCCAAACGTTCAACCCTATTCGATGGAGCTTAACCTATCTGGGATGCGCTCGACGAGACAATTTACTTTGATGGTAATACTTATATCGAGTTACGGACAACCCTAGACTGGGCTAGACGACTTCAGTTCATGAGCGAGGCGATTGCTTTATAAATCACTGGAGTACCTTTGTTCTTATTTTTACTGTATCCACTTTAACCTCACTGTAGTCATATGTTTTTGTAATTATTTTACCTAAGTTGCTTGGCTTTGTGTATGTTTGGGTAGATGGTAGTAATAATGAATTTTAAACATTGAAATAATTTGTTTCACTTAGCTAATAAAACCTCAGCCACATACGAATTAGTAATAAGGCAGTTTCTATGTACCTACTACCTATTTTAAATGATTTAAAAATTGTAAATTAAAATTTGCAACCCACAATTTGCAACCCACTAAAAGGTACATTACACATATAATAGAGATAATAATATAGCCACGTGCAACGTTATCCTTAACAAATAACAACACATTAATTGAAGCACAAATCAGAATTCATACGAATTCCGCCCTCTAGCATTGTAACCGTACCCTTAGAGAAATCCCATGAAGACGAGGGGAAGTGAAGCCTCGTTGATACCTCGAATTTCAGTAATTAAACGCTTCGTCTAATTGCGACCTTCGCCAACCACTCCTTTACACTTCGTTTCACTTTGATTCAGAGCTCTAGGAATAATTATCACGGAGTCTTTGTTCTAAAACATTTCTGCAATGACAATGTTTCACGGAAATGTATTTTTGAAAATGTGTGATGTATTTTTAATGAAGCTCTTGCAAAGTTTCCTGTTAAAATTTTCTTGGTTTAACGAATTAAAATGATTTTTTAGATGGATACATATATTATCTACTAACGCAATATGTTATGTTAAATAAAAATATTACGATAATTATAGATATTTTTAATGTAACCCTGTTTACCTGCTGTAACCTGATTCTGCTTTAAATGATCAATTATTATTTTTGATCATATCATTTTGAGAGAATTTCGTGATAAGTATACCTAATATATTCATGGTCCCACCCAACATGGCTATATTATATCAGCTTCATTAACATAATATTCTTTCTACAAACGGGAACTAATTCCGATTTGTGATTTAAATTCCCGGCAAAGGAACTAAAATTGAATTCGTTTACATAAGAAATGTAAAATCCGCGATGGTAGCGTTTATGTAAATTGTTTCCGTTCAGATTACGCCAGGATTTATGTTACAACGTCAACAACAATTAAATACGACCAACAATTCCTCACTTCAAATGATTTACTCATAGTTAAGCTATTCGTACGGCGATAAGACAAAACGAAATTGTTTCTCGCTAATCCTTGTTTGATTGCTTGATTTATACGTTCAATCTACGTCAATTAACTCACTTGTAAACACTTTCTGTAAACACTTTCTGTATCATCGTGTTGACCCTTTTTTCAATTGAAATTAATAAATTAGAATATAACAGAACGACAACATAAGTAAATATGTATTCTTGGCTATGTAGGCATTAAGGAAGAAGCTATTCAAATAATGTAACAAAATCTATCCAATTTATGAACTTATCGAAAACATTCTAACAATTTCTGATTCCATTTACGCTATTATAAGTGTGAAAACCACACAAGCATCACGTTCAATAAATGTTTATAGTGTATGGGTCAGTAATAAATACCAAATATCATCTAATGCGACAGAAAGTGCAGGGCTGCACCCTCCGGGGGAACATTATATAGGTACCTGACTGTTTTATTGGCGTATATTAACTTTTCATGTTAGGCTAATGGATTAACGCAGTCTAGGTCGACGGAGAATATGCTAGCAGTTTTAATAAAATATAAGCTCACGGTTTTCTTGACTGACATCTTATAGACATGAACATAGCGCATCCAGCAAAAAGTGCAAGCATTTTAATTCATCGTAATTAAAATAATGGAAAATTAATTGTATTCCGAAAGCATTGTTATTAATAATTTAATATGTTAAGCTGAAATGTATTTTGATTTAAAACAATTACCACACGTCTCTCAACTTTGTTAATTAGCATAAACATATTACTGCAAATGGAAACTGTATTTCAATTTACAACAACGGCAGTTTTAAATACATACAATTTCATTATAGAATGATTACCAGATACATTACGTTATATTGAACAATCTCATTGACTTAAATATTTATAAAGTATAACGAATAAGAATAGAATATTTTAACCTTAATCCGGTGAATGTTTCGAAGCAGCTCATTAAAGGAGTCTTTGTTAAGTCAAAAGCATTTTGCGCTTTATCGAATAAAATATGTCGAGATAAATCCAATATAAAGTTGCCCGAACAACTCCTGCGCAGCAAAGGCATGGTCGATTTTTATCTGACACCAGTAGCGGTCGCTTGTGAGTTAAAAGCACTTTATCTCTTCATTGTCGCACGAATTCGATATCATGACTTATCAATTAAAAGGGATACCATGGTCATATAACCATTTAGGACACTTAGCGATTAAGATCCATCGTTTCATTTTTACATACCGTGAAGTAACGGTTCTTTACGGTTATTTTTTTTACTAGAAAATTCTGTCTGTTCCGGGTTTAGATTCCGTTGAATATGGAACTACATTAATAGGTACTTCAATATTCCAAGCACAGCTTTGAACCAATTTAAATCATTGTAATATATTTGAATAAAAACGTCCCAGTCTTCCTATTAAATAATTATCGCCTTTTAAGAAATCTTCCAGTCTTCTTTTTGCTCTCAATTTCACGTTGCGTTTTTAATGAAGGGACCCGAATAGAATACAATAAACATTGGGTATAAAAGAAACAAATGTCCCTGATTTTAAGTACCAGGAATATTTTCTCGTCTCGACGTCTCGTTAATTTATGCGAGCACCTTTCTTCTGCTAAGAATTTCGACCCTTATAAGACTTGTACCATATTGAGAGGCACAACTAATTCATTGTTCTTCGTTCACGTTTTGTGGGGTTACGAGTATATGGGGATGCGTGACTGCAGACTTGAATGCACTTTAACTATGTCGCTGTGTCTAAATATGACCAGCAAGTTTTTAGCTTGGAGGTATACGTATGACGTTATTTAATTGGAATTAGTTCCAGTTTGCAGTGGGACTTCTGATAATGATCAAGTAGAAAAATTTACGAGGCAATATGTTTTAGGAGCTTTCAAATAACACTAAAGATACAGAGAGAATTAAAAGCTAGCTACCAAGTAAATTTAAAATTTTCTGTTGTGTAATGCATCTAGTTATTTTCAAATAGATAGCTACATTTTCCAATAAATAGGTACCTAAGTGGGATAAACGTAATAAGATATCGTCTTTGCTACTCTCTACTCGAGCAGCGTCTTTCGATATTATGCTGTAGAATTGAAATAAACCAGGAGCTGATAAATATGTATTTGCATGAATTATACTCACAGATTTATATCTTCAAGTATTTCCATAGATATATTAATACATACAATTAATACACAATGAGTGCGCTTGAAATTTATGATTTTATCGGATAACGTGTGTTTTGTACATTGTAAATGTACGAAACGTTGTGTCGATCTAAGTTTATTCTCGTTCAAGTAACGTTCTCATTATACAGAATGTTTATAAATAATTCAACGTTATTCCTACACAAAGTGACATCAGGGTTTAAACTTTGTTATCTTGTAAAATTATAGTTCACTTAAATATAGCGCAGCACGTTTATACTGGTATTATACGTATTGATACAGAAAAATATGCAATGAGTAAATCAAGTTATGCTGAATATTGTTTCCGTAACAGTTTTACATTTAAATATTACGGATGCAAAAAGTGAATTTTTACAAAGGACACAGCTTAATTATTTTTCAGCTGACAAAGCTCACTGCTTTCTGAAATGTTTCCACTAAAACGCAAAATCCGTGCCAAAATCATTTTTCGGTGTATGAAACTTACATTTAATGTTATTTATTCATTTTTCACGTACCTACTTACTTGAACTTATTACTTGAATTAAGTCTGTTCATTTACAAAAAAAAATATAACCAAATTTTAATAAAATAGCTATGCAATAAAATAGTTTCTACCCGCAATACTTGGTTAATTTGCTTTCATTTGATACAAGACCAGATTTACTTGAATTTCTCGTAGGACTTATTCAATTGTATACTATTCCCTTTTGCGGATCAATTATGTACAACAAACGTTAGCGTCGTCGAATAATTAGAATTGTTTCACGAATTTCCAGCCATTCTGCAAACGGTACGAATATAATTTGAATCGAATGGCTCTTTGTCTTTCCCGAACCCTTCGATAAAAGTTTCTCATTTCGTAAGGAAAGGTATCCAAAGCCCGGATAGTAAGAAGGATTGAACTTCACGATTTATTACCGAAAGCTTTTAACTCGAAGTATTGCCATTGGTATTTCTGAGATTTTCATTCTATTTACCTTGACAGGATAATTAATATAACATTGAATAATTCATTCGATAATTGAATATCGACGGATAAATAAACATTAGTTATTACAAGAACCAGTCAATTTTACACACAATTGTCGTTTTTTACATGTTATTTTTTAATAACATTGTCGGTTCTAATAGAATTACTTGTTAACCTCAATACAGTCTTATATACGACAATCGCTACTGATTCAAGGCTTTGCGCTGTAACAAAAAATAAATACTTACCTACATGTTACTCGTGTAACTGAATCATGCAAAACTAAAACCTCGACATTATAAATATTCAAGTAGGCTTTATAAATCAATTTTCATAACTAGAAAAACTGAATACGTTATTGGGGCATGGGCGCAATAATATCTAATAGACATAATATAATATTATCAATATTTATGAAAAATGATTTTATCGTAGATATACCTATTCTCTTTAAGAACTGCATTCACTATATTAATTTATACGAATACTTACATCATTTAAAGCTCTATTTTTAACTGAAACTGAAGATTATGGCCTAGATTGAACAGCTGTTCTAAACACATGCAATGGGGCCGCTGATGTCACGACATAATATTTTTGAGTAGTTCATAAGAAGTGCCGTTTTTTAGAGAAGATGGGATCGAACAATGCACATTACTTTTTTTTTATAATAATTATTAAAATTTAATATAATAATGAGAAATAAAGTGATAAGTTTAATTACTTCATACCTAGGCCATTTATTTAAGTTCATAGGCATTCAAAACCACAAAAAATGCCGATTTAAAATGGTTATATTTTTTATGTCATCACAGGTCAAATTTAGTAGCGCAATAACTATCGAATGTCTTTCAAAGCACATTCTTGTTACGAAATTATACTAGCTGTTACACCGAGCAACATTTACATTGAATTGAGTATTTCATGCGATTAATTCAGTTCTTCTTGCAAGGAATAATGAAGATGCTCTCCTACTTTTATGAAGGAGGGGATTAGGTTATAAATAAAACGAATATTTTAAAAAGCTATGTAGGTATATTTCCAATTTTTAAACAAAACAACTGGCTCAGAAAATATTTGGGGTCGCAAACAGAAGTCATTAGAAACGTTACATGAAATACATTGTTATTTACTCCTACTTAATATCTAAGCTTACAACGAGTACACGTAATTTAATATACATAAATATCACAGTCAAAATGTTATACAACTAAAATACTAAGTCTAATTATAAATGGCAGTGATTAACTACTATTTCGACAACCTGAAAATTTGCTTAATGTATGGCTAGTTATAATTATTCTATTTGTAGCTGGCGCTAATTGCTGTCGTTAGTCTTTTTTGTATTGACTTTAACCTGATAATACCGTACTTTCCAAATCATGTAAAACTGTAAACTTGATATAACAAGAAAAATAATATGTAATTAGTAATTACTACATATAATAAGAAATATAAGTTTATCAATAATTAGTGATGTATATTTTCATTGTTTCATATTGAGAAGAACATACAAATACATTCATAGCATATATGATAGGTATTGCTATGTATATTTTGCTACAAGTCACTTGAATATTTTTTCTCTATTTAGAGACGAAAATACTCAAGTGAAACATGAAAAATTCCGCCTATATTTTTGAACGTTAATTCTTCGACGCATCGCAGAAATGGAGGAATATTCGTATTTTTGCTCGTCTTCCTTTTAGGTCGTTCGTTATAGATGTCAAGTGAAAATTAGGTCACCTAAAAACATGAGCAACTAGCGCCAGTTACTATCCACGTCTAAATATCCGTAATGTAACTAGTCTATACACGATGACTAGAATTAGGAATAAGTTATCTACAAGCTTCTATGGTTGTATTGTTCGCTAATTACGATATTTATCTATGTTGGATATAATGTCACTATATGATAAAATATCAATTGATTACTGTATAAAAAACCGAGAACCTATTTTGCATTGCCTATTAATCGATCGAAATCAATTATAAAATTAAGATTATATTTTTAGTTCTAAGCGGAATGGAATTCTTTTAAAATTGTAATTATTGTAAAAAAAAATTGAATGTATAAAAAAGTTATATAAAATTGATCATTTCTTATTATATGCTCTGCAAAATACTGGCAAAAAATTAAGGTTTTGCACCTTTTGGCAATATAAGCTTTTTATAGGCAACAATCATACTTTTCAAAGAACTCAAGGCTTGAATTATATTGTTATGTTTTTTTCTGGTTAAATTTGGAGCAGATGTGTTGATGCTATAAAGGATTTTTTATTTAGGAGTCTATTTCTAAGGTTAACTTTATATTATTATATAATATAGTTAATGGATTTTTGGTACGTTTTACAATATCCGAGTCTAAAATAAAAGTTTTAATAATTGTTTTATTATTGCCGTATTATAGGTATATATATATAATACCCAGTATATATTTTTTATTATTGCCTTCAATTTCTCTTTATTTTTGTTTTCAAGATGCTCTGGGGTTATTACATTATATGAAGTTGGTTATTTATTATTCTATCAATGCTATTAAAAGTATAGTTTTAATTCGATTTTATTATTTATGATGATTCTTAATATACAAAAACCCTGTTAATTTAAAATCTCAATTTTCCACATTACTCTATATTTGTAATAACCCCAAAACAATATGCGTAATGTTCAAATTATTATTAAAAATCCTTTTGAACATTAATTTATTTTATATTATTTTTCGGATATTGTAAAACCACCAGTTAAATTATTTGATATAAAACAGAAACGGTTAACGTAAGTAGAACATAACTAAAACAACGTAAGTCGGTTAAATATACAAGAATCCTATTAAACTGGATACAGCAGTTCCGTACACTTTCTAATACACAAATACGTATAAATTGTCAAAAGTTTTATTATCTACATGAGTTTCAAAATGATATATTGATTATTGCTTCATATTTCGACTAATTTCTAAGCTTCATTATTGGGTTGTTGAGGAAGTGATTATGAGGAAGAGGAGGAGGAAGAGGAATTTTCACACACAAATTTAGAGGATGCGGATGAGGATGAGGATATTTTTTTTGAGGAAGAGGATGCGGATGAGGAAGCGGAAGAGGAAGCGGATGAGGATGATAGGAAATTATAATCAAAATTAAAAAACAAAAACTTTTAAAATTAAAACAAAAGCCATTATTCTGTCTCTACTCTCTACATATGGATGTTTAAGGTTAAGGGAGGTTAGCTCGCCCGATCGCGAATTTACAAAGCCTGTAAGTACTATACTATTTGAGTCACGAGCCGGACTTAGATGAGCTTTTGTTTATGCATATTACTCGAAAAAACCTAATCTATATCAGTGCCAGAAGCGACATTAGGCGATTTCCACAAAAAAAAACTAACTGGTAGATATTATTAGGTATGTAAGCTTAAACAACTTGTTTGTTTTTTAATTTAAAATGACTTTTGACAAACATTATTTGGTAAAATATGTTTCTTCTGAGTATGAGAGAAAATGTTATATTATTATGTTTAGAGATAAGTGTTAGGTGCAGATATAAATATAGCGGTAAGACTCTACTCTTGTTCGTTAGTAGAGTCCGACTCGTAACTCAAATACATAGTTTAAATAGGCTTTGTAAATTCGCCGCCCGATCTGATCAGCATCCTCATAAATTTCCTCTAAATTTTGAGGAAGCGATAGCGGAAGAGGATTTTTTTATTTTCATTTTTGAGGATGCGGTAGCGGTAGAGGAACCCAAAATATTGCGGAACTTCCGCATTATGAGGAAGCGGAAGAGGAATCCTCAACAACCCTACAGTTCATTATACCTTACTTCAGTTGGTTTTTGCTCTCGGGACTCTGTAAAAAAATCATATATTAATATTGAGGCACAATAATTATTTATAAACTGCGAATCTCAATTTTTTCTGTATTACCAATTTTTAATGTCATAAAATTTTCTTTCAAAAATTATATTACATTTGGAAACATAAATAAAGAATGAATCAATTTAACTACATTAAATACATCGATCATAACACCAAACTATTTTTCAAGCATTATTTTATATTATTCACCAAAAAAAGCTGGTTCTAACATTGCATTACAACTGTTTTATAAAAAAAAAATTGAACATCAATCACACTCCAAACAAACAACCCGTACAAAACAAAAAATCGCAAAAATCAAACAAAGACACGCACCTCATACGGCGGCGGCGGCAGTATATCACACAGATTTATTTGACAGCCCTGTTCCGTTCTGTTCCCACGCTGTATCGGAATTTTGAAGCTATTTTCCCTTCCCAGCCAATGCCACTGTGGATAATCGTATTCTAGATCGTTCTGTCGACTACGACTAGAGTCGTCGTCTTCGTGTTTAAGCTCTTTGTAGTCGCGGTTAGTCGATCGACTAGACGAGCTGTGGCAGGTGGAACATTCGTTGGAATATTGCACGCTGCCGTTGCAAGAACGGACTATGCTGTTCGAGCGGCGCTCTGGGTAGTGTGCGTCTGTTGGTTCGTTGGTGTCCTGCTTTGGGAGAAATTGTATTGTAGAGATTTTAGTAATTTGTTCAATTTAGGGCCGATTTTTCAATCCTCAGTTAAAAATTATTCTTCGAATATCGAATTGTACAACCATTTCAAAAATGTGTGGCTTACCAGTGTCAGTTTAAGGTTATATTTATATTTTTATATTGTTGTGTAATACATACTTTATTGGACGGATAAGTTTTATCCAAGGATTGAAAAATCAGCCCTTAGAGTTTTTTTTAAGCACAATTTATGCAGGCTAGTTTCTCAACTTTTGAATATGTTCTGTAAAGCTTATCGGTCAGTAAAATGAAAAATTATGTAAGAAAATATACACAAAAAGCTCCCGGCTACTTTATAAAAAAGTGTGAAATAAGCCCACAAAAGATAATGTGTAAAATATACGAAGAAGAATATAACCTAAAAATATAGGTAACTTAAGAAAAATTTACCGAAGACAAAGATCCTGTTTAATATAGAAATGTAAGCTACGGTGTCATGAGCTAAAAATGAATATAATGCTGTCGTTTTAAATGAAATATTAAAACGCATTGTTATCCTTAAATGGTAAGAAGAGTCTTGTTTTGTTGCCAATTTGATTTATTCATTGTACAAAAGAAATGTTTCAAAAGATGTAAGAAAGAACATAACAGTATAATTTACTTGAATAACCAAGAATTGCTAACATGACTGTAATTAATCAATAAGTGATATCTATATACAATGACAAAATATTTCCAAATTCCTAAAACACTTTACTTCTAAAAGCAACATAAATCTAGTAATCAGAAGTTATGAATCAACTTGCAAATATAACATCGTATAAACGAATTACACAATACTGTGTGAATATCAAATCTAAGCTCGAGCGAGAGCTTATCTTATATCAACAAGAGAGTTCTCATGGTTATCAACATAGACCTTAGCTGTACTAGATAACGCAAGTTTGAGCGTGTCGTTTTTAGTTATGTCGTATGTGCTTTTACAGTAGCAGATGATTTGTGTATAAACATTTTTTGATTGTTAACTGCATCGAAATTAAAAAAATTAAATGCATTTTTTTTGCGTATTCATCGACAAATTGAGAAGTTAATAAAGGTTTTGGTCTTAGGATTATTCTTTGTTAAAAAAAATGTTTTAAATGGAAAGATAAAATGAAATATACTTGCTCCATCTAGTTAAGTCTGGTCTGTGATAACCGATACAAACTTCCTAGGAGTAAACCTATCGGTACAATAAATAAATCAAATAGGCAATAAATAAATCTTATCTTATTCTAATTTATATGACTATCAAAAAATATAACATTTCTGATAAATAAACTAAGTTTGTTTTTTAATACAAAAATCCTTTATTAAATTGACATCTCTATATCTAACTATCAATAGTAAAATTACGTAAATACTAAATAAACAGACACTCTCATCTATTATTACCAACATAGAAAACACAAAATGAAACAAATGTTATCTTAACTAGATAGTGTAAAGAATAGCCACATCTAGTAAAACCTTAAAATTTACAATAAAATAAAAGTAGCACCATAGACTAAACTTACGTTGAATTTATTATTATTTATTACTCTTACCTTAAAATTAAGCTCCGTGTATATAGCACTAGAAGCATACGGTTCGGGTCTCTTGAGTCTCTCCATACTTGCGTCTAGACCCTGTATTGAGTTCTGCGGGAGACAGTACTCGGGCTCTATGTTGATCGCTGATTGGCCCGCTGTGAACGACCGTTACTTTGAAATTTGTTCGATTTTTGTATTTTTAACGATTTTTTTTTTCACCGATGTCAAAAATAAGGTAAACAATTCAATGTGTATGTAATTTGCGTGTTATAATGTCCGAACTGCACAGTTCGTATGCTTATGTAACATTTTGAGTTATAGCTTTTGAGATGCTCTAGATTTTAGGCCAGCTGTAAGAAACATGAATGAAATTTGTTGCATACGCTTTCTACTTTTTTTTTGTAGATGAAAGTGATGTGATGCAATAAGAACACTAAACAGAAAGATTATTACGATTGGTTTGTCGTATTATAAAAACAAGTTTAGTTTTCTATAACAATGAGCATTTAATTTGGGAGTAAGTAATGGTAATTTGGTGTGGCAATAATAATAGTATGTCTGCCCATATAATTATTTCACGAAAATGTTTATGTTTCCAGCTGTTGTTTCTAACATAATAAGTAACTATAGTGCGTTTGGGTAATTATAGAGTCGTGAAACATTTTAGGAATTATAATTTGAATATTATGTAATATAGTAATATGTACATACATATTTTGTTAGTATAGGAAATTATACCATATCTAATGTTATTTTTTTATTCATATTAAAATGTACTTCATACGAGTAGACTATCTAGAATACCTTTGATATATGTTATCAATGTTTTAAAAATACCATTGGATGCTATAAAATCTATCTTTACCATACATATTCAACAGATCATAAATTAATAACAAATATCAATAACTAATAGATTACATTGGTATGCAGAGTTCACATATTAAAAATATCATGAGCATTTTTCATATATTTTCATTTAAAAATACGTCCTTTGATGAATGTTTTCAATCGGCTCGGACAAATGAGATCATTTGCCTCATGTTTATTCATAAACTTTATCGTTACAATTACTCGAGATAAAATAACTAAGTGTTTTATAGTTTATACGACTTATAAATTAAGCAATTCGGAACATTAATAATGTGATAAGATTAATTAGTCGGATTAATTGGTGTAAGAGTAATTTCGTAACAATTGAAACAAGCTTTAAGAGTTATTTTATGAGGTCTTTTTTAGTTTTGTTTTTTTTTATATCGGTTTTTATGTATTTGGTAAATATATTTTTGATAAATATATTTTTGCTCTAAGGAAAGGGATTATATATTGGGAATTGATTAAAGTGATGTATGATATGGATGGGAATATTTGATGAAATGTAAGATAGATGGGATTGGAAACTCAATTATATTTTACGCATTGTCACTTAAAGCATAAATAGGAAAACTTTATTAATGGAATAAATGGGTACTGGGATTATAAGAGTTATGGGATGATGGGATAATAAACGATGATGGGATAACTTACTACTCTGGCAGGTGATTATCAGGTGCGGAGAATACGGGCCGATCTCGTAACCAAATTCCTTGTTCAGTAAGAAATGCGCTAGGACTATACGGAAATTATAGGATTGGTCTATCTAGTGACCGCCTCCTTGGTACAGTGGTTGACGCGTGAGCGTAACACCGAGGGGTCCTGGGTTCGATTCCCGGTGGAGACGAAGAAAAAAAAATGTCTCGGTCTGGCAGGACACAGAAGGCTGATCACCTACTTGTCCCTAAAGAAAATCGATCAGTGAAACAGATGTATATAATGCATCTGCCCCTTACCCCACTAGGGGACATGGGACTTCACTTTTTCTATCTAGTGAGATTGGAAGCATGATAAATATGCTATGGATGATCGAAAAAGCGTAAGACGGACTTTTTTTTTCTTTTTTTTAAGCCCTTATATTCCATGCGTAAGACGGATACCATTCCAAAATATCAAACATGCTGAACGTTAATAATCAAGTTTTCACTTCTGCCGGCACTCCCGGAGTGCAACCCGTCTTTTTTTTAATGACTTGTGTTATGGAATGATGGGATTTACTTACTACTCAACAGCGTCTGACAGGTGTCCATATGATTATCAGGTGAAGCGAACACGGGCCGATCTCGTAACCAAATCGTGTCCTTGTTCAGTAAACACTGAGCTGGGACTATCGCTTGACCTAGGGATAATAATTGGCTAAATTGAGGGTAGATGGCAAACATGTTTTTACTAAAGTGAGGGTAGACGAAAAAAGTTAGATGCAAATCTATCGTGTCCTTGTTCAGTAAACACTGAGCTGGGACTATTGCTTGACCTAGAGGGAAATAATTGGCTACATTGAGGGTAGTTGGAAAACATATTTTTACTAAAGTGAGGGTAGATGAAAAAAGTTCGATGCAAATCTATTTGAATTTAGTTACTTGTGATGTCGCTTAGTTTTATCTCTTCGGACTTTTAATTAAACGATTTCGAATGTGTGTTATTAAATTCATATGTAAACTCCATTACTGTCAAGAAATCTAGTAGCTTTTAGCTAAAATATTTTTATGTTGATGAATTAAATGAAAAAAGTTTAAACTCATACATATCCTATAGTTACTTACCCGTAGCCTTCTTCCTTTGAACACCGTTCCGTCGTCTGATGTAATAAATGCTGACAACGCCGATTACAATCACCGAAAATAATGTCAAGCCGAGCGCCAATAACCAGGTTTCTTGTAAAATGTGCGGGATCGTGGAGTCGTGAGGTGGTTCCGTCCTATAATCAATTATAACTTTAGAATCAGTTTAACGCGATCAACGTTATGTCGATATCGAAGTCGATGTGATTCAATGTAATTGATGTTACGTTTGAACTATAGATAGAGTTGTGTGAAAGAATTGTTGAAAATTATCTAGTAGGCATGAAGTTTCACTGATGTAGGCAGCTTAAAAGTTAAATTGCTTAAAATTTGAACTGAATTAGTTGACATTATATTTAAATCAAAGATCTTGAAAAAATATGTAATAAACAAACATAATTAATAATCCTTTTACGCCTGCACTGTTTCACCAGGCCGCTCGAGTACCTATTGGCTGCCTGGACGCAAAGAAGTTGCACCCGCTCAAGTACGCGAACCAACAGGCATATTTTGTTCCATTAACCCTTTAGATAGGATCGTCTGGACAGCAGACGATGAAGTGTTGATCAGCCAATAATAAGCAACGTATATGGCGTAGCGAACTACCTGCAGCTGGTCGAGCCCCAAGAGACATATATCACTTGAATCCTATAGAACGCAGACAAAGCCGCGTTGACCAACTAGTATAGTACTCACTGCACATAATGCCGCTGCGACTGCATAGGCAGCATGTGTATCAGCGCCGGAGCACTGAACGGCCCGTGCCCGCGCCTGTTCACAGCGGCCGCTCGAGCACTGTACCGCCCGCCCGGGCGTAGCGAACTAGCGGCAGCCGCTCGAGTTCGAGCTCCGAGAGACATTTGGCCCACTACACGGCCCACCGTGCCCGTGCCCACGCGGATTTCGATCTAGAATAATACTGGATATTGTAGAAGGATACTTAAACTAGCTGAGAAATAAAGATATTAATTAATAGATATAAAATAGAACGAAACTGACATTAAACATAACTAGTAAGTTTTTTACGTAAAAATCACATAAATCTTTCATAAATTTCTAACACAAAAATTAACACTAAATTGTTATTTACGAAATAAGTCTAGATGTGTATATTATGCAATGAATAATCCTCCATTGGTGCTATACTTCCCAAGGACTCGCTTTCGCCTTGCATGTATATCGACAAGTTCACTGCGTAATCCTTACATTATAAGGATTCCCTTGCAATGCTATTATTATTAGAAGCTATTCGAAATGATGCTTTATTTTAAATATTCAGCATTCGCATTCAAAAAACTCAATTCTTTCTTGAAAAAACTCAATGAAGAGATGCCATGTTTATTATGAACTTTTTATCTTTTATATGGCTGGTTTTTTATCGAGTTTACAATGTTCACATAATCAAGGACACCAGCGACTATCCAGATCGTTGTATATTTTTTTATATTCCCTTAAACCCGAAGATAAGGAAGATAAAAATCGGGTCTGGCAACTAAACTCATAAATAAGTTCTATCGACAGATATGTGTCATCTAACTTAAACACAAGTTCACGGCGACGATTTTATGACCATCGGGAAAATATACTGCGGATACGGGGTATTGATTACATAATATATTGAGTATAGTGTTACATAAGGAACTGAAAGTTTTATGTGAGAAAAATTAACTTTAGGAAACATTACAATTGCCAGTAATTTCGAAAGTCATGAATATCTGATTATGTTAATACCACTTTAATGCAGATTTTTGATTCAATATACAAGTTAAAGTCTATCTCACTTAAAAATATAAACTTAAAAAAACATCAACATGCAGCATGCACATTTCAATTACTACCAAAATTTTGCACATCATAAAAATAACTGCTACACACCAATTGAGAATAAACATATCATAAATTATACGCACACTTAACATTAACATAAAAAGGACCAAAACATTTTAACAAAAAAAATTGGTTGTCTGTAAAGTCGGTTTACTGACGATAGTAGAACGTGACAACGTCCGATTGTGCTTCTTTGTCGCTCGTTCCGCGCTCTCGCTTGCACTTCAAGCCTATGGAACGCCTCAGAGCGAGGTAACGCCGCATGAGACATGTTTTTTCGAGCGTGCAGCCGGCTCTATCGAATTATAAGACGTCAAAAAAAAAAAATTTTTTTTTCACAAAATGAGCTAAAACCTACCAAATATCCCGTCAGCTCCCCGTTCCACGTGTCAGCTGGCGACGGCTCCCAGCGGATCCACGCCGAGGTCGCGTTTATCACTCCGCCCGTCACGCTTTGTGGAGGGTGCGATGGCACTACAATTATTTACGGCTATTAACGAAAACCCATTAAAAAGATCATTTGTCAATTATAGTAGGTACCTGTATGACCCCTGTGATAATTAAAAAATAGTGGGAGTTTATGTATATTATGTTATCTGTAAACCAAGTTCTGAGTAAAACTATATAATAATTTTTGTTTCGAATGTAATTCCAAATGAAGATAAATTCTCCAACATTTAAGGCTAAGCGCTTTTATCTCTCATTAAAAAAAACTCGTAAGTATTTAAAGCAAATATTATTTCGGTATAGCATAATATAAGGAACCGAAAATGTGAACATGATGTATTTCAAAATTTAATTTAAATAATCCCACGGCATGCAATCATTAATCAACACTTACCATCCTCATCTGTCGAACCAAGCATCGAGTTCGAAGGTTTTCCCAACAACATCTTGTAGAAGGGCATTAGGAAAACATCATATTGCACATACGCCCGCAACCCAGACAGTATGTAACTAGACGAGCCACTGTTATCAACATGCACGAGAGATCCATTAGAACATGTGTCCACTTGAGACACATTTAAAATGGATCCATCTTCAGTACTATTACGCCAATTCAACGAAGTACCATTGTACCAGATCTTCACCCCTTCCAAATACTCGTTGTAATCAGTTAAAACCTAAAACAAGACGTGACATGAAAACTCTGCGTCTTTATATCGCACGACCTAACATAAACATAAACACTCACATCCCAAACAACTTTGAGCGAAGTCGACGACAAAGTTTCCACCCTCTTTAATACTAAAACGTTCTGTTGCAAATATTTCCTCGCTTGAGCGAACTCATACTCCGTCATACGGATCTGGTGTTCGTAATTTACGTCGAAGTCATCCGAGGAATGCTCTAATAGATCGCCTTTTCTTAGAACATTAAGATAAGCTTCTTGCATCACGCTTCCAGCCGCATTAACGGCAACGCATATTACTCTTCCGCCGTGTTCTACTTTTACTCCGTCGAGATACAATAGGCTGGAATTGCTCTTTGTACATTCTGGGAATAAAAGGCTATCCTCAACACCTTCTAAAATCCAAAATGTAGTAGGTGTAGGTAAACCTTTTGCTTCACAAGGTATCGATACTACGTCTCCTTCCCAAGCGGTCAAATTAGACGGTATCTGAGTGAAGTGTGGTAACGCTGAAACAGATGGCCGTATTAAAATAACACTGACATAAATTTTACTATTCAACTAATATTGATTTATTACGCGCCAGATTTTTCTAATATATTTTAGTCGAGATAAAAACTGTCCTACGTATGTGACTTGAAAAACCCGTGCCAAGCTTAGGAAATTAAGATACTTTTGAATATTTTATTTTGATTGTTTTAACTGTTTATTCTTTTTTTCAAATGGCAACTCCCGATCCCAGTGAGGACGGATTCTGCCTTTTAACTGTTTATAATATTTGACTTGAATGTTACTTTTACTAACAGAATTATTGTATAGATCCATACAATAATCATCATTGACAGGATCTAGACATGATTTAGCACACCAATCTTAACATGTACAACAAATTTCATCCCACACCCAAAGTTCCACAAAACGACATTACTAAGCTGATGAAACATACTCACAATAAACAGTCAAAGTAGCACTCGCGACACTAGTTCCCGTATGGCTATCAGCTCTACAGGAATAGACACCCGCATCGGACGCAGACACCTGTTCCAATCTTAACAGTCCTCGGATTATGGACGCGTGCGAAGGGAGAACACCGTCTTCCTTGTACCATGTTATTTTTACGCTCGAGTCGTAACTCTACAATAAAACACGGTTAATGACTCCCATTTATAGTGAGATTAATGAATGATGGATAGCGATTTGTTGTTTTTAAATTTTGAGGAAGGATATGGACAGATTTTAATAGCAATTCGGAGTCAAAGCTTAGAACATAGTACGAAAATATATCAGGAACCAATAGTGATTTAAGGAAATAAGTTTACAAAACATCTTTTTAAATTTTCGATTGATATGGGACAAATTGAAAACAGCCGCAATCAATAACTGATAAAACAATTAAGCTCGTGGTTTCGCATGTTTACCTGACAGTTAAATTCCACATTTTGGCCAACCAATGCGGTAATATTAGCGGGTTTTGTGACAAAATGTGGTCGCCTTAGTACAATAAGCGCGGCGGCTCGAGATTGCCTCTCTCCAGCTATGTTCGAAGCAACACATCGGAATAGACCACTGTCGTTTGGTAATGTTTCCAATATTTTTAGGCTACCAGTTTCTGTGATTGTCACCCTAGAAGATAAAACATTTTAATAATACTTGTGTCTCATGTTATAATAAAACGGAAACCTATTTTATAGATGTAACATAGATGGAACTTATAGTTTATCTAGAATACGAAAATAAAACAAATACTACCAATACCATATCATACGTTTTTGTACTATTTTAAAGATAAAATTTACAGTAATAGTATCTAACTCAATAACAAAACAAAAAATCATACAAATAACGACATAACCACATAGGCGACCTGTCTAGCATTATCCTTAATTATAATGACTTAGGGCCGATTTTTCAATGCTTGGTTAAAACTTATCCGTCCAATAAAGTATTACACGATAATATTAAAATGTCATGTAAACTGTCAAATACGGGCAATTAGAATACGTTTTTTAAATGGTAGTTTTATACATTATTCGACGAATAAGTTTTAACCAAGGATTGAAAAATCAGCCCTTATTCTATTTTATTTTATTCCATTAAATACGCTCCGTACTAACCTGCCATTAACTTCAACATCATACGGCTGTCCATCCTTCAACCAATGCACAGAAGCATCTGGAACCCCCCTGGGAGGTATACATTCTAACAACGCGGGATCTCCAGCTGCAACCTGAACGTCTCTAGGTTCAGCTCTGAATTCATCACGTAAAACTGAAAAGCCAAGAATTTTAAGTCATGTTTTCTTTTAAAAATGTTCTACAATTTCACAAAAAATTTGCAAGCCAAATTTGAAATACAAGATAATAGCTAGATGAGCTGGGAGATAATAGGAAAATGGACTACAGCCAAAATATATCTTACCCGCTACGTTTAAAGTTGCATTTTGACTAACAGCTTCCCCTGCAATATTTCGTGCTACACACCAATAAACCCCTTCGTCACTCTCTTTCTTTCCACGATTTACCCTAGTAAAAATATTAATGTTACATTTTGCACGTTCATTATTAGGTAATAAATAAATGTAAGCCAAGCAAGTAAAATACCTCTTACTGAAGTTTCATTTTAATTTATGGTGTTAAAGTTATGCCTTCACTATTTCTCCTAGACTTAACTTTTAAAATTCAAATTTTAAG
The DNA here is from genome assembly GCF_061535455.1 of Colias philodice. Taxonomy (NCBI): domain Eukaryota; kingdom Metazoa; phylum Arthropoda; class Insecta; order Lepidoptera; family Pieridae; genus Colias; species Colias philodice. Next base: position 7,111,451 of record NC_143090.1, read on the forward strand.
GTAAACTATTCAGGGTTAAAACTGGTTTTAATATAAAACTACGATTAAACTTCTTATAATAAATTGGAAGGTATATATTTTAAAATTGGTACCTATCTTCTCCGTGGGACAGTTACTTTTCAAGCAACATTTTAAAAGTCCAGTAAGGACACATAACTCACCTAAGAAACAACAAGCCGTCTTCCAAAAGTACCCTGTGTCCATCTTCCACCCTGGGCAAGGGGGAACCATCCTTGTACCACTGTACAGTCGGCTTCGGTCTCCCCTCGACCACACATCTTAGTGTCGCAGGCTCGCTCCGACCAGACACAGTGTTCGAAGGGTGCTCTTTGATACGCGGCGCCCGGTTTTGAGCTACAATGTCAGAATTTTGTAATGGTTGAAGCAGTTGGCCTTAGATAATCGTTGAATTGTGAAATATAACTTTTGTTATAAAACTAATGGAATGTCGTATCGTATTTAATAGGTACATCTTCTTAAACAATTTTCTTCGTCTTTCAGGAACATTCAAAAATTAAACAGATACAATTTTGAACAAGGGAAGAATAAAAGTTTTTTTTTATATTTTAATTTTCATTTATATCTATGGTAGTATACTTAATTGGTAAAAGAGTTAACTCTTGACTACAGCATAACTTATGGTTGCCTGACAGTCCTGACACAAATATATTGGTCTAGGTGGTCTAGCCCCTATTTATACAATTCATTTATAGTAATTTATAATCATTTGTTTTTATTGAGTTTTAAATAAAATTAACTAAAGATCTAAGGTTCATTAAGTTTTATTTTTGTACTTCGTTAAAAATTAAAAATCATTCAAAAGTAATTAGGTCACCACCCACCAAATTGCAATGTCATAATAATGATTTGAGATGATTTTGCACTTTTGACCATAGAGAATATAATATTTCAAATAAAAGACAGATATTTTAGTATAATGATATTCAAAATACTACAAAATGTTAAAGGTAAAAATTTACCCGCCTTCAATTTGTTTTACTCTCTCAAGATAAAGGTTAAAGTCCAAGTCCCAAAGTATTTTATATAAATACATGAAAAAAAGCGATAAACTATTCCTTTATTTATATCCCGGGCGGTCAAGCGCGGTAGTTGTCCTTTATTAATACTTGTCACTGTCACGATAACCCTACAATATGTATTATCTTGACATGTGACAATATTCGTTGTCTTTTGTACGTTTTGTCCAGACTCTGAGCAATGTTCGATATAAATATCCCATATCCCACAACACAAGCCTTAATTGAGCTTACTGTGGGACTAGGTCGATTTGTGTAATAATGTCCTATAAATAATTAATTTTGTTTGCCCAATAACTGAGTTGATTAATGAGTGATAGTTTTTTTTTATTTATTCGTGAATGTTTTTCTACTATATTTTCTAGATATAATTAACGGGTAGATTTTTTAGTTGTAGTTTAAAAAAAACCAATCGGTTAAAAATGGGAGAAATTCAACGAAGTTTATGTACTATCATAATATGTAATTGAGAAAGAAATATTCTGCAAGTGAAAGGAATAGTAATTTATCACATCAAACCTATGTATACCTAATAATTGATAACAATTGTGTTTTATTTTTTTTAACTATAACCAGATGATGCAGAATTGTAGAGCATTTACTGCTTTTTTTTTTACAAAAAAATCTTAGTTGTCAATTGTAACTGTTTCATAGGTATCCAAATCATTCCATTATTTTTTTTAATTCTCTACATATCAGACCAGTCAATATCGAGACCGAATTTAAATCGAGTGAATTGAGACAGTATAGACATTCCAACGTCTAAAATCCTAACAAGTAACGTTCTCATAAAACCGGATTATATTCAAACAAGTACCTCACAGTGGGTACGTACAAAAATTATCTTTAAATTACTCGCCGAATACTAATTAAACCGAGTAAAAGAAAAAAACGTTCCATTGTTTCGTCTGTACAACGCTTTTACCCGAATACATTTTGTTAATTGGCCTGAAGCTACTTTTAATTATTCAATGAACAGTACCACCCATAACGAAGCGAGCTCCTTGTTTAATGATTTTTATGATATGGACATACAGGTCGTTATACCATGTAACTGCCAAGTTTATGGCGTAAGTTAACATGGCTTGCTTCATTTTGATTCTGTTGATCTGATGATGTAAGATCTACATAGTTCTCAAGATATAATATTACGATAAGGGTGTAAAAGATTATAGTATTAAAGTCATATTTGTTTTTTTTCAAAAAGAAATATTTTCAATAATTAATTTATAAATTAGGCATTTTTTTTTCATAACTTATATCTATCTCAACCTAGGCTCTAGAGTCTAGGCGCTCTAGGTACCTGCGGAAATATTATCTCGATTGTTTTCGATTGGCGCAACTGTATTTGTGGCGCCAGTCGCTACCTTTTTCTAAGATAACCAACCAAAAACGGTTCATATTCACTTAAGATTCAACAAAAAATAAATTTATTGGTTTCAATAGCTAGGTAGTTAAATCATTATACGTCCAACAAACAATTAAATTGAAAATTTTATATTTTTTTCGTTCTAATTTATCTCCCCTCATTTTTAAGTCAAAGAAATGTATTTTTAGATATTTCTATTGAATTATTGAAATAATTTTAAACCTATTTTAAACGTCTTTGGCGTATTCTTGTGGTTAATTCTTTGAACTAAACTTTTAGTTTATTTCAAACCGAGTAATAAAATAAAAGCATGTTTATTTCGAGTTAAAAGGTAAGGAAGGGGTATAAAAACCTAACATGTTTAACTTTTTTACAAAAAGTATACAGTATAGCGATACCTTACAAACTAAACTTACTACAACAGAATGGTCACGGTAACGTGGTTATGTAATCAGATTTAAACCCATTGATATAATAAGTAAATGGAGGAATTACTTATTATATCAATGGGTATCAATGGGTAGGAACGAATTTCCGTTACATAAATGTAACTTGGTAGGTATATTGGTCTGCATTCGTTTTAGGAATTTATAATAATTATAATATCTTTATCTAATTTGTATGTTGCTATAGAACTACTTAAAAATATTTTTCAACTTAATAATGATAATACATAAGCACAGCTATCTCCAACCTATGAACTGAATATATTATTAAAGCGAAATTGTTTACGCACATACCTATGAAAGCTTTCTAAAGAAGATTCTTGCGATATTTCAAAAGCAATAAGTAGATACAGTTATTGTTATTAGACAAAATAAAATTTTGTCCTTGTGTGCAAGAAATGTGATCAAAATATTCTAAGTTTATTATTAGTTTCGTAGGTAGGTATTAATATTTTATTTTGAGAAAAGGTAAATTCCTCTTTCGAATAAGATTCTAGTTTGAGCAATGTTAAAAGAACAGTCACTAAATAATTTATTATACAAGTGTCTAGTATCCTATGTTGGTTTATGTATAACACGTGGGATTTCAAGCCGCAGAGCGCTCAACCTATAAAGTGAAAGTGTCTGAATAAATAACGAATTTAGCAACAGGAAATTAGCATTAAATAATAAATATTATGTTTATTTATATAACTATATAATATGTAAATTGTTGTCGCATTTCCGTGTTATCGTTCAGAGTCAAGACAGACTGGCAGTGTGCTGGTTTCTTATCTAATGTAGAAATGCAGACTGACTTGTTGACGGCTTGCAAGGCCCTCCACTTGAACTTATAGTGGGGACATTGTTATACGACGAAATACATGCTGTTCACGAGTTGGTAAATTTCAGCATAGGTACCTAGATACGAAATATTATTAGGTGTTCTTTAACGTAAATTATAAAGTTATTTAACCTACGAAGCATGGTATCGTAGATGTTTATTAATTATTATTAAAGTGAAACTTTTATTACTTACATCGTTCACATACACATACACATACATACACACACAGATATTTTATTAAATTCTTTGTTTTCTTTTATGTTTTTGTATTGTATTCATTCATATTGCTTTATTTCTTTTTCTGTAATAGTGTTAAGGAAGAGCGGAACCTCCTGACACAAGCATTTTATTTGCTTACTAGGAGTGTTCCAATCACAAATTTGTTTAAGACCTAATGTAAAGGAAAGAAATAAATAATTTTGAATTTTTTTTTGAATCGTCTCAAACTTTTTGGTCTGTATAGCGCATGTCGCGTGACGGTCGGCTGCCGAGTGAGTACTGGGTACCTATAAACTATAAAGCAGTGTTTGGAGTCATTATCGTACAAATACGATAATTTTGTGCCTAAGTTTCACTTTTACCGTGGTTTCATAAAACCACACAACATTTTTTATTATTAGAGGATTTTATTTTTCGGTTTTAGATAAAAGTAGAAGCACATATTGATAGGGTACCTGTAGATAGGTATATGTAGGTACTTACCATATTTTTACGATAGTACTTCCTTACATTTTTAATTTTTTAATATTGTCGTTATGCTTTTTTTTATTTCATTAATAAATTAAGCACCCAATACCGTACCTACGTATGACGATTGTTAAAATGTTTATGTCCACATTTTTATAAAAATCCATTTGTTAGAATGCATGAACTGATTTTTTATGCTAGTCTTGTGATAAAGCCTACACCTCAAAAACCAAAAAAACAAGAAACAGATAATAATTTATCCGAGGTCTATAAATTGACCTCAGGACTCAGATAAAATATTATACCTACCTACCTACCTACCATACCTGCTAATAATCAAGTAAAAACTATCTATAGATAATACGGAAATCGTGAAAGAAATACCTACATAATTATACTGATGTTATTTCTTATAAACTTTCGTTTTTCAATTTCTTCGATAACATAAATAACAAAACTCTATTTCTGATTCATACGCCTAAAAATAAAGTGTCTTCCTTATCATGATAATAAATTATAATAATACATTATAATAATTATTAATGACCGATAATTTGAACAATAAAATAATATACATAATATCATTATCATACTATATTTTAAAACATACATAAGAAACATATTCACGTTAAAATAGAGGCAGCAATGTTTTTTTTTTCAAATCAATTTTCACAATAAAGTGAAAATATAATATTACCTATATATAAACTGTTTTTTTTTTATTTACATAGGTACATTAAATAATCACAAAATTATAATTACCGTTAGTCCCATTTAGACCGATGAGTAATAAATGCACAAACACCAGATAGACAAATTGACTCTTTCCATTTATGACGTTATCACAATCATTCCCACCGAAATCCACCATACTGCCACCAAGTAACACTTCACACAATTATCTATTTACATTTTTACACAAACTCCATCAAAACAACAATATTTGTGAGCAATCCCGAATAGAATTGCGTCTTTTTCTATTTCAATGTGTCAAAACTTTTTCCCGCGTAAACATAGCGTTCGGATACTCGTCCGTGACACAACCAATCCGCCTCGTGTCGTGCGTCGTACTATCGCCTCCCTCCCTCATCTCTGTTTACTCTCTAAATGGGGGGAATCGAAGGCGCCGTATCGTTGATCTTACGTGATATTACAACTGACGTTTGACCTAATGTAAACAAACTTTAAGCGCCGTGAACTTACGATGATACGGTATTTTAATTGCATAATTGTTGCGTGCCTTATTATACTTACAGTCCCCCGGCTTATCTTTTTTATTGTTTAGGTAACGTAATTTGTCATACACGATTTTCATGTAAAGCAGATAGGGCTAAATTAATATTTTTAAGCGCAGTAGGTAATACTTACCTAATGATAAATTTAAGCTTAGCATAGGTAGCCTATTAAGTTAAATTATCTTCGCATCAATGTTCGGCTTTTATTTTCGGCTTTCGCTATAAATGTCAAGATAAGAGCTATAATAAAAGTTAATAATAAATAGCACATTTTAATAAAAATTAGCAGCTCTCTGTTGTTGGGACCTCAGGTGTGATTTTATCGTAAAAATAAACAGCGAGATCTCTGCTCAAAAAAAAAATTCAAAAGGCCATTCAAATAAAACCGGCCAAGTGCGAGTCGGGCTCGCGCACAAAGGGTTCCGTAGCAGCAAATATAATAAATTACAGTTAAATCAACCTATCTCAAAAACTATAAGAGATACTTTGATCAAACCAAAAATCGTTGAAAGAGTTAATTAGCATGCATCACCTCTATTTTTTTTAGAATTTTATACCCCGTAGTTATAAAAATAGAGGGGGGGGGACATACTTTTTACGACTTTGAGAGCTGATATCTCAAAAACCGTTCACTTTAAGAAAAATGTTTTTTAGAAAACTTTATATCATTTTAAAAGACCTTTCCATTGATACCCCACACGGGTATGTACATCGAAAAAAAAAATTTCATCCCTCAGTTACATGTATGGGGGGCCCCACCCCCAATTCTTTTTTTTACTATTTAGTGTCATATTTTTGTAGCGGTTCATACAACACATATTCCCATCAAATTTCATCACTGTAGTACTTATAGTTTCCGAGTAAATCGGCTGTGACAGACGGACAGACGGACAGACGGACAGACGGACATGACGAAACTATAAGGGTTCCGTTTTTGCCATTTTGGCTACGGAACCCTAAAAAGGAAACGAAACAAAATACGGCTTATTTCATTGGATGTATTTGTCGAGTTAGCGCATGCGCACCGGGCGGGCGCCGACAAAGGCGGTGTGTTCAAATAAAAAAAACGTTCTAATTTCAAACCGGTTTCCCCTCCCGCACGCGCTCCTGCGCATCCCTTCATCCATTATTATGCTGAAGAGGTCATTCACAGTTTGCACAATAGCGCCCATGTCCCATACAACATCTACAGCTAATAGATGAGGTTGCAGCAACCCTTTTTAGGGGGCTTGCGCTCATTGCTTTGAGAGTTGAGACTCGTTCAATTGTAATGATTCCTCTAAAAAAAATCGAAGTAACATTATATGGATGTGAAACTTAATGTATGTATGAAGGCACAATGACTAAGCAAAGACAATATACCTATTATGGTTTTATTTTAGATCTATGATTTAAAATGTTGAACTTATTTGTTATGTTTTTCAATTCACTTGATATTGAATCATTACATCTTATAAGAGAGCCCTTATCCTACCCCAGATCAAAATAAATGAGACAAATCTTAATTAAATGACACAGATAATGAAAGATAAAAAGAAGCTTCATTTGCATGTTAAGAGGATTCGAGAACAGTGAGAAAAATACTGAAACAAATTAATTAATAATCTATATTCAGGGTAATGACCTATCAAGAGAAATGAAATCATTTCTGAATGTAAGAATTTCAAATTAAAGCTTATTTCTTTAAAACGACTGACGGAAGCTTTTATCACATTATGGCTTATTCTCACATAAATTGATATGCAAACTGTTAATTAAATTACCTTTAGATAACGCTTTACAATTTCATCAATATTAAAAGTTTTGTCTGTATTTGAGGTGGTCATTCTATGACGTGTTAAGGTGATGAATTAATTTTTCTAACATTTACGGCCCTTTTTAAACCTTCGTAATTTTTATATTATTAAAGTTGTCGTGATGAAAATTCTTGACAAGAAAGTTCAATAGTAACACAATACGTCTACCGTTTTAGAAACATGATTCCATGATATTTTCTCGATAGAAAAAAAATACAAAGTTCTCATTGTTATTTTTTTTTAATCTCTGGCATCTTCAAAATAACAAACGTAAAGTTACGACTTTTTGGATATTAACTATAAAACATACAACCTATACGTCTACCGATTTAGAATTTTGAAATATGCGATGGTTTTGAAATAAACAAGAAATACTTGAAATTAGCGCGCGACCAGCCAATATAGCGAGAGCCGCCCTGTACCTTCCTACCCCGATCGCTGCACGAGTCATTCCCGCTACGGCCGTCACACGGGGAACTTGTGTCGCTCGCGCCATCGTAAAAAAGGGTGACAACACAATAAGACAAAATGAGACAAATGGGGACAATAAAGAAAATAAGAAGAAGAAACATAAAGGTTGGAGGAAAAAGAATGCTTACAATTGGAACAAATTAATGAAGTAAGTTGGTTTTATTTTAAATTTGATGATAATTGTAGTATAGACGATGTTTGATATGTACCCCTGTTTTAAGTACATAACGAATGTGTAAGATTTTTTTCATTTATAGCATAGATAATCTTTTCAGAAATCCGGAATCCAGAAGGAAAATAAACCCACTGATTGTTCACAATGTGAACCCACTCCTTCGTAAGTACCTTTATTCAGTCAAAAATGTATGTTATCAGCGCTCTACTGGTTTTATCGCATGATTCCATTTTTAGCAAAAAGCAACAAAGTGCAAAGAAATAAAAAATCATGGTGAACTTAGTGGAAGTATGGTGGCCGTAATATGGAACAGGAGCTCATTGGAGTAGTATTATATTTAAAAAAATACGAAAAAATTTCAAGAATTACATTTCTTAGTAGGTGGTAGATAAGTATATTGTAGTATAAAGAATTTGATGTTGATATTTATTTCATTTATACTTACTACACCTGTGCGGGAAATTGCTTAGTACTAAAACAGGTTTATATTCATATTTACATAGTAATGTGAGTTTTCATTTCGAAAAATTTTGTGTAAGTATATTAAATTGAGTTCCTGGGTGATCTGGAAACACAATTGGGCCCGGAAGATGGCGCTGCAGTCACTCCTCCTAATCACATGAACCGATTTGGATGAATATTTGTGTGCACATTTCATTGTTGTGGGATGATTGGTTGATTCGTTTTCACATTAGCTAATATTATGTATTTTTGTTGTAAACTTAATTTAATGTTTATAATACATTATTATTGGTATAAATAAGCCAGTGTTCGTCTCACATTGCTGTACCTGCCTACCTACCCTACCAGGGCCTAACTTTGTTCTGGCTATTTTATTTTGATTATTTGTAATGAATAATTACAATTATAATAGAGTGCAAAAAATAAATACATGCGTCAATATATTTTGTGTTTTTTTTAAAACAATTTTTTTATTTAAAAAAATATCATTCCGACCGCGGTTTTGCCCGCGTGGAATTAGGTTATATCGTGAATCCTGTTTTTTCCCACAGAATTGTTCAGTTCGGATAAAAAGTATCCTATGTGTAAATCCAGGCAATTAGCTATATTTTATCAAAATTGGTAATGTAGTCTTGACGTGATTAAGTAACAACTAACAAAAAAATATACAAATTAACATCCAAAGTTTCGCATCAGTTTTACTGTATTAGTGATATCTTCCACTCTTGACTTTGACTGAGATGAATTAGGGTTTATAACTTCTTTCAGAAATAGTACCTTTCATTTCTGGGCATGATGTAATATCTACGTCAGCATCAAATTCTATCTAAATCAATTCAGTAGTCCGCGTTATTGAGTACCATTTCATTTTTTCAGAGTAACAATATTTTTTGTTATTTTAAAGATTATTTATAACCTGTATTATTTTGTAATAAAGTAAACATTACGAAATGATAATAATTATTAATAATTTATTTATTTATTTATTTATATAAGGCGCAGTTACAGGATATAATCCAAGAACATTTACATCAACTTACTAAATTAATAATGTCTAAGTAGTTGTTAAAAAGAAGATTATTTGTTTATAAGCAAGAAAATAAAACCAATAAATCAACAATTAAATAAATGTATGACAATATTATAACTGTATGACGACTCCATACATGTTTGTCCCGAGTCGGCCAGCGGCAGCGCGGCGAGTTTGCAAGAATGACTTCGCGCACACCCGCGTTCGCGATAGCGAGCTATTAGACTCCGCCCGCCAAGCAGTGGATTTTTTTTCGTGTATCGTCTTAAATATGGCGTATATTTAACACGTCACGTTCACATGGTTTTCAGCAAACCAAAATATGAAATTATGTCGTTAAATCTATAACTTTATGATTAATTCAAACTAATAATATTACACTAAGGTATAAAACATTTTTGAATAAAGAAAATAAACTGAAACATTATTTTCACAAATTTCAAGAACCAGCAAAAGGCGTTGGTGTTGAAATAGAAAGTAAATACAGTATATTGTAATCAGTGAAGAAAAACAGAAGCCACACACGGATGTGCTACTTGGTACGTGCCTACAATACCAAGAGACGCCAAATAAACTTTGGCAGAGGCGTCTTAACAAATACAGAACTTAAGCTAAGCATGAACATTTTATTATCCTACAAAAACCATAAAACGTTGCGGGCGTTGAATGTTAAATAATGCATTTTAAATAAATTCAGATCTCTCGTATTTTATAGTTTGACATTCATGCTTTAAGTATCTGTTTACGACGAAAATTGTACAGCAAGATTGCTCAAGCTGGATCTGGTAATGTTCACATAATCAGGCATTATTTGAATGTGTACATTCAATTTTTTTACATAAAGATGCTTTTTAACCCCTGCTTTTTTTAGATTCGTCTAAGTCTGTATCTTTTTAATCTACTTAGTTTATATAAAATAACATTGATTACCTAGATTCTTGTTAGTTACTAGAATGTCATAATATCCACACTACCTATCTCAAATCACCGGTGCATTTCAATTTATCATCATAATTATTATAATTTATAACAGTAAGCACTCGACACATCAACATCACATTATCTCGGACGTCAATAAGAAACATTTCAAAGAAGTAACGAGTTAGTTTAATTAAACAAATAGAAGCGACCACGTGTCGCTTTCTCAGAACTGTGCAAACGTGCGTTTACTTTCATTTTGTTCAAACAAACGCTAGTTAAATATGTATCCTTATTTAGGAACAAGCTTTTTAAGGCTTACAGGTATGCTCGTGTTTGTATTTAATTTCAATAGACTTTGTATGGGACGTCTGTATGCATTTTAAAACAATCTTACATTGCGATAATTTTAAATAGCAACGTATGTTTCGTTTAACATTCATTGTTAATTAATTACGCATTTAATAAGAAATTTCTGTTTATTTGTCCAACAGTTGACTGACCAAGAATGTTTTCAATAATATTTAGATTGAATAATATTATGTAGATTACAACAATTTCATGAAATGCTTCGAAATCCAGGCTTTATGTTTATGTTGCCTATTAGCGATTGACACGCCGCGGCCGCCGCGCCGTCGCGTCGCGTCGGCTATAAAAGGCCACAACTGCCCGCTTGCGTTGCCCCACTGAACAGCAATTGATTGATGAGCGGACAACTGCCATGTTTTGCATTCAGCTATTTACGGGTATTTCCGTCGCTTAACCCGTCTGCCATCATGTGATTAATGTAAACCACCTATCAAGCGCTGAAGAGCTGGATGTGCGCTTCACTGCAAGGGAGGAAGTGAGGATTTCAAAGTCAAGGCGTATGAGGACTAATAGATTGGACCATTTGTCTCCCGATGATTTCAGTTCTAAATTTGGATATTGTATGCAGATTCATTCGTAGCTGTAGAGAGAGAAACATTAGATGCATTCTCTTTAATCTGATTGTGGTAAAGTAAGCATAATAAAATTATAAGGTAACTGCACGATACGCGTCTAGAATATAAACAATCATGAAGAACTTGCGATACCTATAAGTTTAGTTTAGACTGCATTAACCTTAGTCTTAAATTAATAGAGGACCTGTTCCCATTGGTACCTCTATTGGTAGCAAATAACGAAGCTTCTCAAGCAAAAGCAATAATTCTATTATTCATATATGGTGTGCATAAACTGAGGCATTAACAATTGCTTAGGTGTATAAAATCTCAATAAAGGTTCACAAGCTCTTGCATGAATGTATTAGGCTATCCAATAAATCATTTTTTTATTCGTGGTTCTGAAACTCTTCTATGACCTTCTGCCTGATATAATTATCCTTAATCATCCTCCACCCACAGCATATCAGATCGGTAAGACAACTTTCTAACATGATTAACTGCTTGATTAATGCTTCAACATCCATATCGATAAGTCATTATATCTTGAAATTAATGGTGAATTTTGCAGTCGTCTGTAATTGCTTTCCAATAATTCAAATGGAGTAAAGAGTACCGCGTAGGCTCGGCGCCGGCGCCTACGCATGCTGAGTGGCCGAGGTCCGAATAATTTGCAACCTGTTAATAACTTGCATGTTAGTAACTCGTTTTCCATTGTGGTGTAAGTTAAAAGATATTATGTAGATACTTTTGATGGATGTTTACGAAAGGTTATGAAAAAATTTTTGGACCACGTTTTTCAATTAATTTTGAAGATTGAGATTTTTTAAAATATAGGTAAAGGAAGACAAACAATTGACTGTTTTTAGATTCAGCTATATTTTTATTTGACATAAACGTAAGTTGTATATACAACTTTTTTTCTTATTATAAAATTTTAGCCAAGACTTTATTTTCCAATCAAATTCTTAACATAACCAAATTAGGTACTAAGAATATAATTTAGTGTACACTCATACACCGTATCGGTTAACTTAAGATAGCTAGCTACTAGTTATTATTCTATACTATGGCTAACTAAAATGTTGTAGTAGCATTCTATTGAAATATTGTACCAAAACAGCATCTCTTGAAGTATTGACTTATTTCAAGTAGTCACCTATTTATTTAGCAATAGTTACACTAGTGTATTTAGACAGCGTATGTTTGCATACTAGAAACGCACGGCAAATAGCGCTTTTCCCAACATATTTGCATTTAAGAAACATAACATTAACGTATTAACATAGTATTCTGCTATAACTTAAAATGTCTGTATTCTGAACAATAGGCGTGGGCCAAGAGTTTAATGGAGGTTCTTCATCTGTTAAAGTGCGAGAAAATGACGCACAACACGTTACATTGAGTTTTAAGATTTATAACCGTGCATGCAAGGGTTATAAAAAAGCAATTTGCCTCTTACCAATAAACCATATTAGTTCTGTGGTTGTTATACGCATCTATTTTTATTGAAGGGCATTGAACTAGCCAGTTTTTATTTTATTTTCTTTTTAATTGTGTATCATAAATGTATCTTATTTTTGGCCTTATTGCTCTTGGATTAATATTACCTTGGCATTTAATCTACTTCTGCATGGAATCAACGATCAATAAATATGAATAAAAACTATGATAGATTGTACACAATTCAAAGTAGGTAGATAATATTTTTCTAATTTATAAATTGAAAACGCCCTATAAGATTATTACAATCATAAGCAATACCTTCTTATAATATTACTTTAAAGAAAACACAAATATATTTTAACTTCCATAAGAAATAATAGCAAAACAAGGCAAAGAAAAACTTGCATAAAAATACAACTGTTGGCAAGAGTCGCGAAATAAAGAGGTCTTACCGAAAACCGTATTGCATTACAATACTTCATTAAAGCAACAATGAAACAAAGTTTTCCTTTTCATTTTATGAAAATTCATTGGAATAAAACCGTCTGGCTATACGTCGTCAAGCACTTTTTATGGGACTCGAGTAGTTCTCGCCGACGTGAATACAGTAACTTGTACCGAGTTGAAGCTTTATTTTAATTTTCCTCGGCTCGTGAATTCTCTGCAGAAAAATTGCCCGTACTTCACACATGTTGACTGTTTTAGCAAGTCTTTGTAAGTGGCTCGGTAAATAATGTATGTATTAGGTAAGCCTAAAAAGAACTGTTATAACAAGTAAAAACTTGTTGTAACTAAAAGTCTTTTTATATATTGTATATAATATTTGTAACGGTAGCAGACTATTTCGTATGTTTAAAAAGAGGCCTTAAAGTAATCTTAAAAAGCAAACACTTCTACTCTGTAAATTAAAAACGTAATCCTTTGTTTATAGCATACGATCTCTTTTATTACTTCCTCCTATAGCAATCGTAAAATGTCGCGTTCCAGACTCAACAAAATCGCTTTTTTATTATTATCTACAAAAATGAAAGAGACACTTTTTATGTAAAGTAAATAAATCTGGCATTGGCGATTGCATTAACAGTGACATAAAATTATTCCTTTCCTTCAAATTCTTGCGAGAAACATTGAATGCTCTTTTATTTATAAAAGTTACTCGAAATTATTTACTTATTTATTCATAGTTAAAAATTTAATGCCCTAAAGATGCTATAGGTATCTAGCAGAGCATGAACTCTTCCTACAATAATGATAACCAAATGCTAATAGGTAGGTAATTCTGTTATTCATGTTCACCACATTCCTCAAGTTGATTTGCAACAAACCACAAATGTAGTAAATAATGAAATAATATAGATACTCGTACTATGATTTAGCTCAAATTAAATTAGATTAATTCTGGGATTCTCGTTTTGCGCTTAGTAGTTTTGAGATTTACTAAATTGTAGCTAATCAACATTACCTTATAACCACAATAGCATAATAGCACGTTTAGCTTCGAAGTTCGAGAATCACATATCCCAGTTAATCCTGCCAATTTCAGGTGACGCTACATATTTTGCTTTAAGTCGGTAATTAGTTAATGGATTTCATTATCCCTATTCCCTCAGAGATCTTTAGCATAGCTATGTATATAATTCTCTAAGTACGTACCTATGTAAGAACAATGTGGCTCAAGGGGCACAAAACAATAGGTGTGTATGAGATAAGCAGAGGCACGATACCTTTGAGTCCATTTATCATACAGAAGGGAGAGACAATTGTTTTTGTTGCTTGCACTGCAAAAAAGATACCACATTCTATCTAGTTAACTTCGTGTAGGTATTTCTGATTGTATTCAGACAGGATTTATAATATAAATACCTTAAACTACTGATTTCATAAAAAAGTATGAAATCAATATTCCACATTTACGTTTAAAATATTGGTAAAACATTGTTATAAAGAAATAAACAGAAATTGTTTGAGTATTAAATTTATCTTCAAAATATTGCAAACTCTTAACAAGTACGTTCAAATGAAAAATGATTTTAATATGAGAAAGTTTCATCCGGCTATAAGCTAAGCCGGATTTGCAACTCACTCCCTCGTCTTTCCTACTTTTCTTTTAATTAAAGTATTTTATACTAACCAAGAATTTTAAGTACATATTTTCAGCGGTTATAATACGTATTTAAAACAAACATAAATGCATGTTAGTTAAACATGGTTTACTACAAAAAGACTACGTTTTAAAAACAATAATTTAAAAACTAAAAAGTTATTTTCATATTTGATTTGATAAAGAAATTATCCCGAAACATACTTTCCACACTGTCGTCTGTCACATCTACATTCTACATAATATACTTTTTCATATAAAATATTTCTAATAGGATAAGCAGTTGAAACGTATGTTTCATGGTCTCTAATCGCATAAACATTAACATTGTTATCCACAGTAATATATTAACAAACAAGAAATAAATTTTAGATTCTATTTCCAGAAAATTCAATCGAATTCTATTACCATTCATATCACATAAGGACGATAATCGAGAAGGACAGCTGAGACAACGGGTTCTGGACATAACATATATTCTACATAATGGCTGATACAAACGAGGGTTTGGGAAAAATCGTACTCTGCACGTTGACTTGCAATCAGATAAGGAAATGATGATATGTCGCTGTCTATTTTAACATTTGTGCAGACTCATTTTAAGTCAGAATAAATACATGTGTGTGTAGAGATCTTCTGACAGTATCAGTAATTTTAATGATGATTATATAGACGATATTCTTTTTCCGGTTGTTATAAAAATTCTAATTTATTTAATACTAGAGGTCCGCCGCGGCTTCGCCCGTGGTACATATTTCGCAATAAAAGGTAGCCTATGTCCTTTCTCGGGTATCAAAATATCTCCATACCAAATTTCATGCAAATTGGTTCAGTAGTTTAGGCGTGATTGAGTAACAGACAGACAGACAGAGTTACTTTCGCATTTATAATATTAGTATGGATCGTGTACTTTATAGAGCAAACATTATATTCACGCAACCATATTTCTGAATAAGAACTTTTATTTGAATTGACACAGCCAATCTTTCCAGCGCCTCAGGTTGCCAAAACTTTGTCATATTTCATAAGAGTTCAATGTATAGAGGGAATAGAAATTTCTCACACGTACAAAAGTTAGGAAGTAACAAATGAGACTAAGAAAAATCGTCAGAATATGTGAGTCGGGTTGATTTTTCTCGAGAGACCTCTTAGTCGGATGTAGCAATACCGTGGTGCGATTAATGGCCTACAATATGTTGTGCCGTTCAAATCCCGTTGAACATTAGTTAGATGGCTGTAAGAACTTTATTGCCTCCAATGAATACCGGTGTCGAACATCTTTTCACATACGGGCTTAATGTCTGAAGAGAAGTTAGATGTTAATCGGCGTGTTAGTTTAATTAGTTTGGAATCGTAGTCATTAATAAAGGTGCGGTTAAGTAAACATTCGTCAATGTCTAATGAATAACGTTAATTACAAGAAATAGGATGTTTTTATTTGTATTTCACATTTAACGTAATTTATATTTTACATTTAACGTAAGATAGGTTTGACGTAATTTTAAACAATATAAAGATACGTGTGTATTGGAATTGCTCATAATCCCAAGATCATATGAAATTTTTTCTTTGGAAATTTAGGTGTCATTATGTTTCTATATTAAAATTATATAATAAATTTTAAAATAATCATTCCCAGAGCTACAATTTCTCTAGTTAAGCAAACATTTCAACCTGTCATAAACTACTGTTGGAAAACATTAACTCGTATAAAATCTATCAAAACGATATTACTAGTTTCCAGAACATTCCCTCAGGATAAATTAATTTGTAGTAGCCGCAAAAGGAATGCGATTCTTCCCAGCGGCATCGAATCCGTATTTATGGTACCCGGTAGACGATAATTTACGTAATATTGCTCTTGTAAAAGCAATTTTCGATCTAAATAGTGAATAATTGAATTCCGCAATGAATGAGACCGTGATTTCTAATTTATAAGCTTATAATGCCGTATTGTAATTTAATCATTTCGGAGATTACTTTTTGTATATTTTAAAGGAAAATGATGATGATGGATTTAGGTTCAATATTGTTGTTTAATTTTATTGTTGCTTATACATATGTCAATGAAATTATTTTTGGCAGTTCTGAGTTGAACAATAAAATTTCCTCAATCACACCACATCCTACGCACGAACGTACCATAACATTCCATTGTATGTAAAAAATCATAAAAGCGTCCTATATTTTGGTACACTTCAAAACATATATTTACGAGCGTATACGAAATTAGTGGAGTAGCATAAAGCCGAATATCTACGCTTTATAGCATTAAATTAACATACGAGGCGTGAAAACTCTCGGCCGGCGAGATGGAAACTTTTAATACATTTTTATAAAAGCTATTTCGCCGAAATACGAATGATAAATGACCGACCCGTCACACATTTGACGGAAAACCGATTTTGCAAAGTCGGGCCAAATATGCTTATGATAAAAACGTTTATCTGACACGCCCTGTTTATGGATACAGCCGCGGGTTAAAATATAAATTATCATAAATGGATTGAGATCGGCTATCTCCTGTTGAAGTTGTGCATTGAATTTATTTAGTTTTATAGTAGAGTAATCGGATCGCTGCCCGTAATGACAGCTGAAGTTTTTTTAATGAAATCTAATGAAGCAATTTAATTGAAAATTTATTAATTAATAATTTTGATGAGATTTATAACTACCAACCTTTAATATAAAATGAAGAAATAATACGAAATACATTTGATGACACCGTTACCATAATATGTATTTTTACGAGTAGATTTATAATAATTGAATGCTATTAAAGTTGGTTATTAAAAAATGCAGACCGAAACAATAGGTAGGTACAGTATATTGATTCGCCCTATAAGCTGCACAAATAACTCGACATATATATCTATTATTCCGTAAACATTTTTACCACTATTTGCTGAAAATTCGTTTTAACAAATACGCCGCCCAAATAAACGTGTTATTCATTTATTTGGGAGTAATTTCAGCTACAGCGAATTGGATTTTGAATTCTGGTCTGCACAAATATTTTATTAATAGTTCTTTAAGGCTCTTCGATAAACAAATGTCGTGTTTATTATTTCTTTTGAATTATTTATACTTATAGACCAGATTTTATTGACTTTATAAACATTGTTTGGCGCCATGTTGTAAAGAAATCATATTAGGACACAATAAAACAATTCTATGAATATATAAAATTACAATCATTGTAATTCAAGGAATATTTCATCGTAAACACTATGGATGACTTATTAAAGGAGTTCCGAGAAGTGTCGGCTAACTTTAACATAACAATCTTCAATTGTTCCAGACATTTCACTCATGGCGTAATAAAATTTATATTGCCCCATCCACGAACGCCGTAAGCGAATTGATAAGTAGCTGTTTATCATACCATCGCTTCTTAGTAATCATTCTACTGATAAACCTACTGAGTAGGTACCTGTAACAAAATAAATGGCTCATTAATTGCTACATCCTTAAGCAGCAATCGAAATTGTAAATTGTAGAGTTTAATAATTGACTTTGAAAGAAACTTACATATTAATTAATATTCAGTTTTATAGCATTCAAATTCTTTAGAAATGATAAATTTTTAAAGAATTTAAAAATTTATTTAAAAATGAGAAACGGTGAATCCCGCCACGTGATCGAGTTTTTCTATTCATTAAACATTTTCAAATTGGATATTGTTTCAAGATAATAAACAGTTAATATAAAACAACTATTATTCTTACGTTGTGTACATGTTTACACTATTGGCATCCATTATTTAGAAACAGTTTCTAAATATTTTCAGTTAATATTTTCACCGCGCAGTGTAAAGTGCACTTGGCAACTTATGATTTATTCTTAAAGCTTTTTAATTTACTCGAATCGTATTGCAGGGAAACGAGCAAAACTTGTGAGAAATAAAACACGCTGCAAGAACCTTCTAAATGATGTCCCGAAGGCACAAATTTTATATTTCATTTAACACGGTCTACTGAATTCCAATAAGAGTAAAATGTTTTAATGGTCCCCGCTGGATTCTGTTATAAACCAGCCCATTTTTTACACGTGGAATTAATTTATTGATTCTATAAATAAAACCCCGGCAACAGGGAAGTTGTAAAAAATCAATTGTCTTAGAAACGACCTGTTATCCGTATACCCGACTGCTTCGATTGAAAAAATATTTTCGTTGGAAGATAGGATGTTTTTAGAGTTATTTGTAAGTTTTGTGTCTAATTGATATGCTAGACTGATGCTTATAATTTATTTATTTTTTGAGTCTGATTTGCAAAAAAAAATGATATCTCGTCTAAAAATTTGTTTCATACTTTTTTTCTACTATTACGCCTCTTTTTCAAACGGTGGCGGATGTTGAAAGACTCAGGTAAGTAATGGCAGTGTATTTCTGTAGAGTTCGTTCGGAAACGTGGAAATGGTTAAAGGAAATGGACCCTATTCTTCAGATACGGAAAGCGTCTACATTTCACGAACGTGGGAATTAAGAGATTCGTGCTATAAAAGTGAAGAATATAGTCATGATAAAAATAATTCTTATTATACCAAACGCGTTTAGTACCTAGAGTTTGATGTTTGAGGTTGATCTATAAATCTCAATTGTATGCTACTATTAAAAACAGAAATAAATAACTTGCATCTAGATAATTTGATGAGAATGTGTTTCATTTCAACTTTTATCTATGTCCCGATTCATGATTTGCATTTGCAGTAAATCTTCAAATTTGATCTGCCAGCAAAAGAGCTCTGTGAAATTTTACGACGTTTGGTCGGGGATTCATCGGCGGGGCAAGTCAAAATTACGGAATTCGAGCTTGCATCTCAGAAGTAAGGAGCCGTAAAACTCCAACACCAGGTGTCTTCAATGACCAGAGGTACGTGAGTCTCGTCTAGAAAAATAAAATTTTATATCTGACATTTGAATAGAGACTTTAAAACTCTCTTGAAGTATGCACGCATATGAATGAAATGGCAAAGTAATTCCGCATCTGTTCCCACTTGAGCAAATGCACTAGAATAAAAGTTTCCAAGCACTTCATTCGAGCGCTCCGCGATTGTCTTTGGTCGATAACATTTCTCGTAATAGTCGATTTGCTAGTGAAAAAAGGCACTAGAGACGGTGAAAAAATGGAAGGGAAGTCGATAAGACCACTGCGAGCCCTCGTTATCTAGGGTCGTAAATTACGCTGACACCCTCGGGGGCGCAGGTAGCCTCCCGTACTCTGAAACGGTATGAGGATTCCGGGAAATGAACTCACTACGTGATCCAATTGCGATTGAAGGTGCATTCGATTTATTCGTAAGTTTGTTGAAGTCACGCGACATTAGTCTCCAACTTGCTTTGGAACGCGCCAATTCGATAACTCTCTTGCTTCAAATGTAGATAAATTGTAGCAAAACGTTTGCAAAGATATTATATTTACACTGTGTGAATAATTAATATCGGGAAATAGAAGATCAGCAATTCTGTGAAGATTATTACTTGTTGGAGCTTCTACTTCTATCATATCTCATTTCTGGATAAAAAAGAGTCAATAATATACATTTTTTCGACGTCTTCTGATCAAATCTTTATGTTTAAAAATTAAAATAAATATTATTGTATATGAATTTTTACTGCTCCAATAACTATTAAATCATAACAGCAAAAATCCCAGTATCAATCATAACAAAAATACTAAATCCAATATTTACAGGCATTAAAGTTTAGCAATAAATATCAGCATTTTCGACATCCTGCGAACGTATTTGACAACCTAGTACATATCACGGTAGTTTGAAAATATTCCATTGCAGAAGTCAATCAAGTTTTAGTTTCTAGTCGTTTAGCAATAAAGTTCAATATCATTTGAAAACGAATAAAGGCTGTATAGAGAAGTTGGTATTCCATGGGCTTTGACAAATATCTGCAGGTGACGTGGATGTGTTTCGGCGGATGTTTATGACATATTGCTATGATAGCAGCTAGGTGACACGCGGGGGTCGTAAATTATAAACTTCGCTGTCGGCTTATTGTGCTAATCTAATTTAGTTTACATTTGTTTGCTGATAGTGGAATAGACTAGACATGTTTCAATTATTATGATTGTTGTGTTGGAGTGATAAATCAAAATTAATATTATTATCTATTTTCATACAAAATTTTGCCATACCTATACATATTTAGGTACTATTTCATCAATTGTTAAATCATGTTTGTGGCAAACTAATTATTAGTATTTATCAGTAGGTATACTGAAAATAAAAAAAATCTTATTATTATCAGGAATTACAGGAGAATTAATTAAAAAAATCCGCATACAAAAGCAGTATTTTTTCTAAGATTTCTCTAGTGCAAAATCTTATTATGAGCAAAAAGCCAATTACGAAATGAGGAAGGAAATTTTCGTTCCGTCTTGACTTCCCCTTTTGGGCGTATCATTTATTTTAATACGCTTAATCAGACCTGACAATCGCTTCAAGGGGCTGAGTATCGATTGTGCTTTCCCCTGAACACCTATCTATACGTACCTAGTACCTACATTTTGTAATAGATGTTGTATGTACATGTTTTACTACAAATTAACTTTAGAAAAACGCTCTATCATCTGTGATCTTCACCGAGAAAAAAGGTGAAATAGATATTCTTTAAAGAGGTACATTTATATAGAGTGCATTATGCAATTCTCTTCTATTCTATAAGTGACTATTTGTTTCTTAACAGTCCAACGCTCTGCTTTTTTTCTCCTTCAAACCCCACTCTATTCCGAGGGTTGCAATTTACGCATTCAAGTAACAAAATAAAACAAATAAGTTATTGATTTTTAAAAAATATGAAATCAATGATGATAATTGTAATCAACGTGAATGTCGACATGGTGTATAAATTTATTCAATCAAATTAAAACAAACCATAATTTGTTATGTATATAAACAACAATTAGGGCGCTTGTGCACTACAAGGAATTTTACTGTCCGGCATTCCGATTTTTTACGGTCCGGTATAGCACGCCATTAATCTAAATGCTAGCTTGTCCACTATACGTAATTTTACTGTCCGACATTTCACTTTTCCCTATTCCGGATGGTTTTTTGTGTCTACGAGACGCTGTACATATTATTGTTTTCGAATGCCCACTTGCTTGGATTTTACTCTTTTTACAGCATATGCCAATTGAAAGCAAGCTCTTGTTTTACTTCCTTTTAGCTGGCAATGTGATTTGAAAAGTCGGTATTGTTATTTTTATATACATTGACCTATAATAATTATTATCTAAGTAAGTGTTGGTAAGTTAAAGTTCAAGTGGGAATAGCTTTAGCTCCTCGTCACCGATTAAAATAAATAAGTGAAACACACATTTTAAATCTCTTACGGAACTTTACTTTTTATAGAATAATATATCTTACGAAGTAATATAATATATTTTCATCTTCTATATTTTTTACTCGTTTCTTGTAAAATGCAAAAAAAATATGATAGCATTCTACCGCCAAACTTCCTTGAACTGTACCGCACTGATCCGAGTTAAGACGGACAGGTGCACAAGCCAATTCATCGGATTTTTCATGCCAAACCGGACCGTAAAAAATGGGAATGCCGGACAGTAATTAATCTAAATACTAGCTTGTGCACTATACGTAATTTTACTGTCCGACATTTTACTTTTCCCTATTCCGGGTGGTTTTTTGAGTTTACGGGTCGCTGTAGGTATAATTGTTTTCGAGTGCCCACTTGCTTGGATTTTACTCTTTTTATTGCATATGCCAATTGAAAGCAAGCTCTTGTTTTACTTTCTTTTAGCTGGCAATGAGATTTGAGAAGTCGGTATTGTTATTTTATATACATTGACCAAGCATTGACCTATAATTATTATCTAAGTAAGTGTTGGTAAGTTAAAGTTCCAATGGGAATAGATTTAGCTCCTCGTCACCGATTAAAATAAATAAGTGAAACACGCATTTTAAATCTCTTACGGAACTTTACTTTTTATTATAACGAAGTAATATAATATTTCACCTTCTATATTTTTAATCGTTTCTTGTAAAATGCGAAAACAATCATTTATGATAGCATTATACCGCCATACTTCCTTGAACTGTACCGCACTGATCCGAGTAAAGACGGACAGGTGCACAAGCAATTCATCGGTTTTTTCATGCCAAACCGGACCGTAAAAAATCGGAATGCCGGACAGTAAAATTCCTTGTAGTGCACAAGCGCCCTTACAGGTAAATTAGCTTGAAGAAATTGTTGCGTTTGTAGTAGTGTATGGTCAGCAAATAAAAAAAAACAACATTTTATTTTTAGTTTTTATTCAAGTATATAATATTAATATTATTAATATTTTATTAGTTCCAAACATTACAAGCAGTGCCGATTTTTACTTCAGTGAAGACGTGTATGAATTAGGTGTTCTCCGGCCAAAAATGTAAACCACGGTAAAAGTGAAACTGTTCGAACGGTTCCGAACACTGCTTTGTGTAGCGCATGTCGCGTGACGGTCGGCTGCCGAGTAGGTATACCTACTCGGCAGCCGCGATACACGCGACATGCGCTACACAGACCAAAAAGTTTGAGACGATGTAATAAAAGTTTCACTTTAATAACAAACAATAACAACAATAACAAACAATAACAACAATCAACAAATACAAAATTTAACAATTAAACTACGTAATAAATTAATAATTATAATTTTCGAATGAAATGTGTGCTTTATGTTCTAAGTTCTAACGGTACCAAGCGACTGACGCCGGACTGCACGAGGCACCTGCGGACAGCGTAAACTGGTTTATTCTGGTTTTGTGCGTGTTTCCACTTTCCACTATCAAGTGACGATTTATTTATTTGTTTTGTTTCGTAATTATAATGGTCAAATATTAATTACGAAACAAATTATTATGAACAAGATATTTTATTGTTTCACGGTATTCGCCTTGTCATTGGCTCAAGGACGTAAAATTGAATGATATATTATTTTTTTTATAAAGTCAAAACCATTTTCTTTAAAACATAAATCAGAGTATTGCTAGGGATAAGTATAAAATTAAATAGTAATGTTAGGATATCGAAACATTTTTGTATAGGCTAGAACACAGACATAGATAGACTACGCAAGTACCGCGATCTGTATGAAAACCAAGCGTGTCATATTTTTTGTACTGACCTTGACGCGTTATGACGTCACGAGCGCTTTTTAGTGATGGTAATTTCATTTTACGCTAAATCGATTAGGACGCCACTCGCGCGGCGATTCTAGTATCGTCCTATCCCATCGAAGTAAATCGAAAGAAATCAGATCAAACTAGATCTATGTCTAAGAGGTAATTAAATAAATGAATCGTAATCGATTACTAAATCGATTCAAGACAGAAAAATGATAATTACCATAGACAGAGGAATGATAAAATAAATTTATAAACCTTTTAATATTCTAACAAGTAAACTAATGTGTTTTAGCTTTTTCTTACATATGCCCATTGAGTTACCGTGTACTACGTACTAGAGAGGCCATCGAAAGAAAGTAATGAAACTGTCAATCAATCAATCTTTATGTCCCGTTGCATCAATCCATTTTTCTTTTATGTTCGGGTTACTTGGAAAACTGAAAAAACAAACATAGTCTAAGCAATAAGGAGTTTTCTTAAAAAACTCCCAAGATGACACTTTAACTAATGGCGTCCATGTCATAATATTTATTTTTAGTACCTTTGTATTAAAATACTTAAAAGTTCTAGGTCAAGTCGTATTAAATGACAAAAAAAATCTATGCCTTTTTTTCTGAAAAATTGCTCCTTCAAATTATCATTTTTCTGTTCGATTATAAAATCGATTAGAATCGAGAACTGTTGCATCAAATGAACATCACTAACCCCAAAATTGGACAGAAAAATGAGAACAGAAAAATGAGAAGACGCTATTCATTGCTTGTTATCATACGACTCGATCTTTACCGTGCCAAGTAAAAGCCGCAATGTATTCCGAATCATTTCGTATGATTTGGTATCAGTGTTTGTCACGATCGTTTTCCACAGATATTCTTTATTTGATTTTAAAATAAATAGTGCATATTCTGATTAGAAAATTACTTACCGGTGGAAGGAAACATCTCTGCTAACTCGGCCACTCACAGCTGTGGAGTTTCTACAGTTTATAACGGCGTAATTCGGCATTTTACTTTATTCAGCTTCACGTCTTTCCTTGGCGAACTGCAAGCGCGGACTGAGTGTAGGCCAGCGTCAAGTAAGATTCATAATCTTAGTTTGGACACGGGAAGTACATACACTCGCTTAGTCTATCTTGATACATGTCTGTGGGCTAGAACGATATAATGGAAACGCGCTCTAAGATTTGAGTAATATACACACCACTACATATGCAAAAATTTCTCGAGACTAATTTCACTGTAGTTATGTATGCAGCCTCTAATACAACTTTTATACGGTAATAAATAAACATGCAAACATCGTGATCATATTGCATACTTGTCTGCGTTTATAATAAATTAGATTATATTACAATCATACACTCGACCAGGAAACACTATAGAGATTAATTAACAGCGACACATTCAAGGTGATTAAACGATAAACCGCACAATAAACAGTTTATAGAAAACCTTAACGTATGGTCCGTTCCAATTAAGGTTGTTAATATATGAGACTGTAAAGTATACTTATCAGAGAGCATACAAGCGAAACCTGGTTCATAAACGAGATAATACGACCCATTATAAAAGGCAGTCTTCACTCTTCAGCTAATTTACGACTTGCGTAGGAACCTCTCCCTAACTAATCCATACTTATTAAGGATAATGGTGAACCGAACAAGTTTTGGTCTTTTATCTCCCCACCATAAATATCAGCTATCACTAAGTGCCAGTAGCCTGAGGTGTCGAAAGTACGACTTAATTTTATTTTATTGGATCATTTTAACGTGCCGTTATAAAGGATTAAATTGTTCAGGTGTTAAGAAATATCGTTATTGCTTTCATAAAAATATAAACAGTGTTTAATGTGCATGAGGATTTAAAAATAATCATTTTCTTAATTAAGTATTCATGTCTGTCGTCTTCTCATATGTAAAAGTGGGATAGATGCCCCACTTTTTGAAATAGCCTCATAATTTTAAAAACATGAATCTTATACGAACACTTTGTATGAATATAGCTAGGTTAATTATCTGTTTTGAATTACTATATATATTTTTAATCCTATCATTTATAGATAATGTGTAATAAATATTTTTGTAGAACACCTTTTTTGAGGATAGATGCCTACCTAGTTGGATAGTTGCCCCACCATGAAAATACTGAGGAGGATAGATGCCTGCAGAGTGGGATAGATGCCTTACATACTCTATAAACGCGAAATCTAATAAAATTTATATGATAAACCAGCAAATGTCAAGTTCACATAGCTGTTGTTCTGTTGTTCAAGAATATACTTGCGCTCGCACTCCTTCTTTTCTTTTGTATTTTCGTGGCGTGGTTCTCCTACAATCAGTATAAGGGCAGATCATTAATAAGTAAGTAAACATAACAAAAAAAAGCAAATTAAACGAGTAAAATCGGTTAACATAGAGAAAACCTCTGACGCAATCAGGTAAAAATATAAACAGTACCTGTGATTATCGATACTATAACATGTACATATTATGTATTGAGGGATAGATGCCCTTAGAGGCACCTAAGGGCATCTATCCCTCGAAAAAAAAGGGGCAACTATCCTTTTTGATAAGGATAGCTGCCCCAGTATTTTTTTTATTAAATAAAAACAAAAGAGCCACTATTTTCACTTAGATTTGTACTTAATGAACCAGTGTATAGACATAATAAGAAATAAAGTGAAATTTATTAATACTTATAAAGTTATGCAAAGGCAAATATCAACCTTTTTAAATTTTAACGTGTTCGTGAAGTTCGCCGCCGATATTATAACACGCACTAGCGAAACACGTCTTCACCAAACAACAGCTCATGCGTACCCGAGGTGCGGGGTGATAGGAGCTCCTATTTAAATCATTAATTCGTAGTCAGGACTCTGGGAAGTGAGGTTTTTTGAAAATGGGGCATCTATCCTAGTGCGGCATCTATCCCACTTTTACCCTATCTAGATTATTATGTTTCAGGGAAATTTTTATTTCAGACTAGCGGTCCGCCCCGGCTTCGCCCGTGGTACATGTTTACGTTTTCTCTACATAAGAACCATCCTCGTACTTCAAGGAATATAATAAAAAAGGATTATCGAAATCGGTTCAGCCGTTCTCGAATTATGCGCTTACCAACACATTTTGCGATTCATTTTTATATATAAGAAGATTAATACATATAAACACTTCATATGTGAGACCACAGAATACAAAATAGTACTAACTTTAAATTTGTATTACTCTGTCATCGTATTTTTGAATAAGGACAACCGTTAACTTGCGTATAGCCTGTGGTATAGCATAGAATATTAGATAAGTAATTATCTGACAACTACTCCCATCATTGCACAGGTATACCTATAGGTAAGATAGACTTCGGAGTAACCAACGTAAGGTTTTATTCAAATTCACCGACGCAGACATATCGATTACCAGTATCAGATAACCTGTCGCTCAATACTCCTGACTCCTGTACTTCTAATGGCAGCATATGCTCACTGATACCAAGCCATTTGAAGCCTTCTTACGTTTCAATTAATTATTTGTAATTAACTTATACGGTACAGTAAAACGATACGCCTGAGCGATATTTCCAGGGTAACACGATGTTTTATTACATAAACACCATCGGCGTTATCACACACATTTACTCTTATCTAAGCCGGGCTATAAATACGGATAATAAAAAACATAAACATGGTCCACGGCAATATTAATGAATACCGTAAGCAATAAGCATAGGATTTGTTTTCGTTGCGTTACGTATACGTAGTACGTACTATATGGCCTCCGGGTGCAATTCCGTTGAGTTACGAGCGGGTCTCTGTGACCGCGGCGCAGGTGGGGGTTAACAAACGTCTAAATTTATTGTTCATTTATATTATACAGCCGTGGTGTCATTCTGTATGTTAAATTCAGATTCTGATTGTTCTGTTTATACAGATGTATTTTTCTATTCCACCCTTTACACTATATTTTTCTGACATCAAATAGATTACCATAAACCTGCAGCATAATGTGATAAATACGTGGATATTTTTTGACCTTAAGTTACAATTTATTAACACGACGGTAATTAGAGCTATGTGATCAATCTGCCGCCTTTATCAGACCCAATTCGTTATAAATAATAACCATAAATCCTTGCTATCCCACCTAGGTTATCATAATGTGTGCTTTAGTGTAGAAAATCTTGTTTATGCAATAAAGTTGTTTGTCTTTATTCCTTCCTATCTGTACACCGTCGTTTAAACCTATTTCCAACTGGGGAAATATCAGAAGCAAGGACAATAAGGAGGTAGTTAAAAATTAGATGTTAATGGGTATTTTATAGGTATTTGAATTTATATTTGAAGTTAAAATCTCATATGAGGCATACACAAAAGCGCTCACGATACTATTTTCTGCAACAGACAGAGGAAATAAAGTAAGCCAGATAAAACTACAATACTTGAATACGCAATCCACTTTTATGTATCAATTGAAGCAATATTAACATTTAAAAGGGACCCAACGTTAACAAAGTTATTTCGAATTTCATTGATAAAACGCCTGAAGCTTTTCAGTCAGTGCGTTTTGGGTAATTCCAGTCATGCAATTTATTTTCATATTGTAACGTTAATTGGACGACGTGAAATTTTAATTGGAGTCCGTAGAAACTGAATTACTTTTATGAATATGTACGGAATGTTGGGATGTGAATTATTTTATTCTCACTGTCGCACATGACCAGGATTTTTTGAAGAAGGTAGTGAACATGATGAGTTGATGGACCAATTGAGTGAGAGTAAACGACAGGACACTTGGCTCGCGAAGGAACAAAATTAAGGATCCACATAGGCAAGTAATATAGATGGTACAGAAAAAATATACTTTTAACAATAAGTATATGACAATAAGTATGTGATCTTTTTGTTAAAATTTCTTAATATTTCATTTGTGAATGTTTCTTCTAAGCTCAAAATCCCCAGTATATCCTACGCCATATAAGTTCAAAATTAAACTCGACCTTTTAATTAAGCGGTCCATAAAACTACACGAGGACATATACAATTCATTAAGTTGGTCCCTTTCCCTTCGCTTATTGTTACCGTGCGGGTGGCAATAACAGGTAATACGTGCATCTCGTAATGAAGTCGGCTACCGACTACGTCAGGATTATTTGGGAAACTTTAGATGTACCTGTGTGTGTGTATGTGTTATTTGTCCTGTATGTGTATTTTTTCATTACTAAATGAGACGTTGTTTTAGTTTGAGATTAGAGTGAATATTAAAGTAAATGAACATTTTAAAAAGTTTGCGCTAATATAGTTAAAGAATGCTTTCGAATTTATTATATTTTACATGCACATGCGATGGTAAATTAGATTCATATTCTAAAAAGGCTTTTTGGATATGTAACTTCAACATATTACAAATTATAAAATAATAATAATTTTGCAAAACTTGAGTATTTTATACACGCACTACCTAGGGTAAAAGTGGGATAGATGCCGCACGGGGATAGATGCCTCATTTTCAAAAAACCTCACTTCCCAGAGTCGTGACTACGAATTAATGATTTAAATAGGAGCTCCTAT
Organism: Colias philodice; assembly: GCF_061535455.1. Classification (NCBI taxonomy): domain Eukaryota; kingdom Metazoa; phylum Arthropoda; class Insecta; order Lepidoptera; family Pieridae; genus Colias; species Colias philodice. The sequence continues at coordinate 7,141,082 of NC_143090.1, forward strand.
CATCCCGCACCTCGGGTACGCATGAGCTGTTGTTTGGTGAAGACGTGTTTCGCTAGTGCGTGTTATAATATCCGCGGCGAACTTCACGAACACGTTAAAATTTAAAAAGGTTGATATTTGCCTTTGCATAACTTTATAAGTATTAATAAATTTCACTATATTTCTTATTATGTCTATACACTGGTTCATTAAGTACAAATCTAAGTGAAAATAGTGGCTCATTTGTTTTTATTTAATAAAAAAAATACTGGGGCAGCTATCCTTATCAAAAAGGATAGTTGCCCCTTTTTTTTCGAGGGATAGATGCCCTTAGGGGCCTCTAAGGGCATCTATCCCTCAATACATATGTACATGTTATTATCGATAATCACAAGTACTGTTTATATTTTTACCTGATTGCGTCAGAGGTTTTCTCTATATTAACCGATTTTACTCGTTTAATTTGCTTTTTTTGTTATGTATAGGTATTTACTTATTAATGATCTGTCCTTATACTGATTGTAGGAGAACCACGCCACGAAATTACAAAAGAAAAGAAGGAGTGCGAGCGCAAGTATATTCTTGGACAACAGAACAACTATGTTAACATGACATTTGCTGGTTTATCATATTAATTTTATTAGATTTCGCGTTTATAGAGTATATAAGGCATCTATCCCACTCTGCAGGCATCTATCCTCCTTAGTATTTTCATGGTGGGGCAACTATCCAACTAGGTAGGCATCTATCCTCAAAAAAGGTGTTCTACAAAAATATTTATTACACATTATCTATAAATGATAGGATAAAAAATATATATAGTAATTCAAAACAGATAATTAACCTAGCTATATTCATACAAAGTGTTCGTATAAGATTCATGTATTTAAAATTATGAGGCTATTTCAAAAAGTAGGGCATCTATCCCACTTTTACCCTACTAAATAAACTGTCTAAAGCACTTATCCAAATATCACCGACCGAGCTTCTTAAAGTTCGATATACCTTAACAAAATTATCTGCCCAAAGCATAAATCGATAGTAAAAGTTTGGGTAGTCCCATAAGCCTGGTTATTTGTTACACGTCGAAGGAAACGCCAGGGCTTCGTCTGGGGAAAAAAGTTGTAACAAAGCGAATGTTTCGCTGACAAAGATTCAAAGGAACTGCCCTTTTGATACAGGATGTGGGTCAATCACTTGTTTATACAGAGTTTGTGTAACTTTGAGAATTCCGAATAATAAAGCGATTTAATGATCTGCTTTATTCATTTCCGATAAAGGTATATTTAAATGCGATGTGCCCAACCTTTTCGCAAGTTTTTGTTTGTGTTATACTTTTACATACTTAGTAATATTTTACGAAATAACCGTAGCAGATAAAAAACATCAAAAAGTATTATGTTTTGGCCCGTTATTCAACCTACTTTTGCGCTCTACAATTCTAGACCACGTTTTTTATACGTTTATCGGTACATATTATGGAGTCTAATATTAAAAGTATCTTATTTTAAGGAATTAAAAAGCCTATCATAAAAGTAACTAGAATAAAAACGATTCCATATAAATGACAAAGTATATACTTCTTTCTAATTTTACAAGTACATAGATACTAAAAGCTTTTCCAATAGCTATTAAATTAAAACAAGGCAGGCTCCATGTGTGCTTGTCTTTACGAAAACAGTAGGAGTTCGCTAAGTCTCAGGTAATAAAGGGGGCAATAAAGACACCTGGCAAATAATATCGGAAGGGGAAGAATATGAAAACAAATACAGTATTTTCACGGTGACCGTGTCGTTTGGTCTTATGGTCGCAATTTATCACATTATAAACATAATACTGGCTATTTTTGTTTTCGTCATTCCTAGGAGTGATTTGTAAGCCTATATAATATTATTAGGACGTTTTATTAGTTGTTTTTATTGGAATAATATAATTTGGCAAAAGTAAATTCGATTTTAATGTGGTTTATCTAGTAAAGCTTTCAATAAGCTTTAAGCTTCTTATGCTGAATATATTGTTGCAATATTGTTGCATACTAAATAATACTAATCATTTAATTTTCTTCTAGGAAAGGGCAATCATGAACGATAAAAAAGCAAATTGCTACTTTTATTTAATCATAGCTGAAGTAAAACAATTCAAGAATTATAGAACAAGGGAAAAGGGACATTACTTCATACAGCCCTCCCAGTTACCAACGGATGAGATCGAAATTGAAAGCAATTCCTTAGCAGGAAAATGGGCAATATTTTGAAGGTTCAGTCTTCCTTAAAATAGCATGGATAGAAGATATCGGAAAAGTTTTATGAATAAGCGAATAAATTTTAACAATGTAGGTACATTTTGACGAAATGCTTATTTTAAAGGGCGTTTATAAGTTTGGTTTTACGTGATTTTAAAATACATTATTTCAGATGTTTTTCAATTGTAATATCGGCAAAAGGGGGAAACAATTTACCTATATTATTATGACTACAATTTCAGGAACTCTTCCCGTCGGTGAATTTAATTTTAAACTGAAAGTTAAAAACCTTGGAACCGCTTTTCTTAATTAAATTATTATGCTGCCTTTTTTAATTACAATAAAATAAAGTATAATGTATATCGACTGCCTTATTAGTAATATTCTGTACAAGAACGGAAGATTAAGTTTTCCAGACACCTGTAATATCCTTGTTAAAATATAATCCCGCGGGGACGATGTTTTTCATGAACCTGAAAGGAATAAAGAAAAATTTAATCTGTCGGAAACGAAGTAACCATATCTCCTTTATATTGAGTAAATTGAGCCAGTCGTGTTTTTACGTTCGTAATGATATCTCAGATTACTCATGATTTTCGAAATTTTGTGAAAGAAGGTAATGTCGTTAAGTTTGTATGAACTTTGGAAATATTTAAATTTCAGCACTTTTTTTAAATGAATGTAGTTGAACTTTTAGGCCAAATAAAATATTAACAATGTGTCCACATAATCAAAACAAGTCCACATAATTACAAAATAACACAATTATGTTTCATTTCCATTCTAATCTAAACATAAATTTTCATTTCATCCACCTTCTCTATAACGAAATAAGCTCAAACTTAAAATTTAAACAAACTATCCGTACCGGTTCACACGAGGTGTTTTCCAAAAGCCATGGTTACCTAGCCGGCTAATGTGCTCTCTCCATGGCGCGCCATAAAGGGGAAATTGCCTTCCTAGTTGAATTCATCCAACGCTAACCGAGACGGCGACGCCAACCTTCCGAATAACATAGCCGTTTCCGCGACGAACATTTTAGTGTAGTGTGGACCGACGCTTCACGCCACGGAATAAATTGTAAATATTTTCAGTTATGCATGAATTAATAAGCTAGTTTTACAAAATTTTCTTCAGTTTAACGTAACTAAGGAATATGTAGTTTAACTTAACAATGTTTGACAAAAATATAACGATAATAACATACGTTATAGGTTATAAATATTCTTCGTTCTATAACATTTTGAGGTTCTTGTATTCATCGCTTTTTTATTCTATAGTATTCAGAAAATCATTGTTAATTAACATATTAAAACAACATCCGCTGACGATAAATAAAAGTAAATGTAAACTTTTACGACCTTAAGGAAATATTAAACAATGTTGACGAAAATATTATGTTTTAAGTATTGATTCTGGTAATTTATTTCTTTAAATATATGTTTTCATAAGGCCGTTCTCGGCGGGATATCAACCAACGGTGATATAGAACTCCCACCGACTTTATGAAATTATCGGTTGCTTACAAATTAATAACTTTTATACTAAATTATACCTTTACTGCGTTGATAAAAATTAAGATATTGTTTTTTAATCTAACTTTAATCCTTTATTCGTTAGTCATGTTACTTTAAAAAATCAATAAAACTATTTTCGTGTGATAAATTATAAAACTGTTATTTACCTCAGTACGTTTACATTATTCAACAATAAAAATTTTACGGATATTTTTTTCAAATAAAACCCATCATTTACAACATTTTATGAATCTATGCGTAGGCGGTCCAAACAATCCTTACTATTTATATGGCATATAAATAACAAGCTTACAAATGTCTTGTAAAAAAAGAACCGTAAACTAAAGGACCAAAAGAGCATCCAATCTTCGAAACTACACAAGCGATCGCCAACGGCCAATCGCAACAAAAGAATCGATTGTAATAAAATATATTTTCAATAAACTTTATATTAAGTACTTCCTACAAAGACATGAGACAAGTGCATCTTCGAGTGTATAATTCAGTTACACAATACCACATACAGAGAGTATACGAGCTCTCAAGATTGAATCAATACAAAGTGTATGAAAAGTAAACTCCCGCGGTGCGACCGAAAGCTGCGACTCAAAGTAACACGGTATTATGGTATTATGTTGAATTATTTATTGTTTTGACTGCGGTCGATCTGTTTTTGAATTTGATTCATGACCGACAATTATTCACCAGTCTTGTATGCGTGGATTTACAAAACAGTCAGGCTTACTCAGTTCCCATCATTATAATTGTAAAATATTTTTACACGTCTTAGTCTCAATTGTCAAGTTGGTTCGCAACTTAATCATGTATATTCAACGTAATACATCTCAGTACATAATAATACGCAAAAAGATATAAAAGAAGCTGCAGGATTTAGAAATAAAAGTCTCAATGTAATTAATAACTGACTAAAATAACTAAAACGGGGACTAAAACTTTACCATGAGTTATGTTTACGTTCGTAATCAGTTTTCCGAATACCACACAATTGTCTTGTTGCAATAGAGCATAGTACAAGAAGTGATTAGCTGCAACAATAATTAAATTCAGCTGATGAGACTTGCGAAGTTGCGAAATTTCCATTTGCAATTCGGTTTGTTACTACGTTAGCGGAGTTTCAAATTTTGGATTACGTGTTGAACGCAACAATAATTACATTGAAATCTATGATGTGTCCTTACAATTTAAATCACTTCTACTTGAGTTTAATAACTCAGGCCCCGGAATCACAGACACAATAGAAAATCTATTGTGTCGTGGACCGATCGGGCCGTTCGGGGCTCAATGGGTTAAAAGGCAAAGTAGGACCATTTTATTCCTTTACGACTCAGCTATACAACAACAAGATGGTCAAAGTGAATAGTACTAAGATACACCGTAACGACAGCAAAATAATCATGTCGAATTGAATTTCAAATTGGTTCCGAAGCGGCGCCGATAAAAATGTAAAGTTAAATAGAACAGCTGTCCGGGCTGGTTGATCTTTATTTTATAGGACATGAACCTATTTACAATCGCTCTTTACGAGGAAAGTTCATGCATGTTTTGTATAAAAGGCAAGTGCGTTGCACGGAATACGGATATCTAGCGAAAGAATTAAATTCTAGCCGCTATATAACCGAATTTTCATAACGAACCAACCAATTCTTTTTGCCGTAGCTGAATTTTGCTGTTCGCTTTTTCGTGTTTACAAAACGAACCATTTTGAAGTGAAAATTGTAAATAAAGATAATTTTCTAAAAATTATATTAATTCTGCTTCTTTAAAATAAATATCTTAATAATGAAAAATAAACAACACTAAACAAATATTAATCAATTCCTATTTCGATACATAGCTGACAAGATTTGATAGTAGATATATTTATATAGGTAAGCCTTTAAACATCAATACAAACACGATGTCTTCGCAACACCAAACGCTATTGTCTGAAATAGTAAATGTAATCCATGAATCTCATTGTTGTTCCGTATTCCCTTCAGTTTGCTTTACGTGAACATGCTTTGCGAGGAATCAGAGAATTTCCCCTGAGTGCAGTAAAGTCGGACGACATACGACGGCACTTCGATATGGGTTTGATGTGTCCGACAGGATTCTTACAACTTTCTGTGTAGTCATTTATTGACCTTTATACATCGATTTAGATAAGACAATTTTAAAAGTGTTCAAGTAATATCAGCATTTAGTGATTTAACTTTGACAGAATAAACACAATAATTTATATAACCATATATAACCATCAATATCCTAACGTACATGCTTGCAAGGGATAACATAGCATACTCTAACTTGATAAATAAAAAAAACCCGTAGAAAAAGAACGACAAAGCATTATTTTTAATATGAATTTAACAATACAAATGATTACTGCTCGTAATATTCATTTTTACGAAAGTAACAAAAACGTTTACACTGAATATTCTCATTACACCCGTGGATTTCACTGGGATCCCTTATTCTGCCCAATATTACCGAGTTTTCCTCTCCCATCGAATAAAATGACTAATAAGAAACGTCACAATGATAGCAGTTTATTCGCGACCCATCTCATTCCGGCTTAATTAAAACGAAGATGAAATAATACTTTGGCAGTCCGTTTCCATGAGCATTTATTACTTGTTTACCTTCACGAATCAGTTATGTTACATGTAAAAATACTATCTCTTCTTCCCCGTAAGTTATGTAACGTTTAAAGCTAATGTTTAAAGTATCTACTTCAGAAAATAAAACAATATTGTATCATTAATAACATTAACACATTTAGATTGGACACAAAATATATTGAAATTTCGAAGTGATTTAATTACACGCTGACATATTCACAGTCATGTCTCTCAGCACTAAATAAAAAATTAACAGAAAGCCCCAATTCATTTGAACTTTCCAAAAAACCAAAAATAAAACTGAGTTACTTTTTATCTTCCGAGGCAATAAATATGTCCACCTACTTCGAACTCAGTAAATGTTTTACCAACTACCACCTAGCCAATAAATTCAAGAGATTAATGATAGATACGAAATTTATTTACTTAAGTACCTGTACCATGAAATGTAATCTGTCCTTATACCAATTAATCTTACAAACACTTTTTTATCTCGACACCATAAGTCTCAGACTTGAAATATTGAGGCTTAAATAAATTATTCTACAACATTTAAATTGAATGTAACAAAGTGGATTAAATAATTTTTATCGTAACACCTGTCTCCTTAGTTCGGTTGCATTATATGTTAAATAATTCAAGATTTAATAACATAACGTTCTATGCAACGATTTAAATTAAATAAATGTTACGGTAGCCGGTAGGTATGAAAAATTACAAATAAAGTAAATAATATTGGCAGTAAGATTAAAGCAAAAAAATATTACAATGATGAAAAAGTGTTACACTCTTAAGAAAGAGGGTAAGGTTTAAATCCTTTTGAATAACTATAAAACAGTAGGGCTGAATAAAGTACTATAAATCACTAATCAGGATTAAGTCGCCATTTGCGGCATCACTAAAAATTTCACGATACTCATTGTAACAAGCATTCCATATGCAACTAGGAGTAACTACCCTCTAAGCAAAGAGACACCATTAGAAACCACATGGGACCAAACCAACCAAACCCCAGGGTAAATGGTTCCGCTGCATTTTTACTTTACCACTAATTGACGCAGGGATCAGCAAGAGATAGTCCCCAAGGACGGTGCAATGCTTTTTCAATGTCACTCTATTTGTTCCAAATGAATATGTTGTTTGGTTTGCATTTTATGAGGGGTACATCGTACATGCATTATTCATTATGCGTGATACCAGTTACTTGACTCGTTTGTAATTAATTTCAAAGCTTTAAAGACAAATAAAGCTATGAACAGTAAATAATAGTTACAAAGCGTCTCATAATAACTGCGCTTGATAAAAGGCGCGTAAAAATTGTCAAAGAAAAACTAATATTCCTCAGAATGGAAATACATAACAATGGCGAAGTTCGATTCAAAATTAAGCGCCTTTATATCATGATTAATCTTTACAAATCATTTTTTGCCAAGTAATCTTTGAAACCCGACCCTTTAAATCGGAATTGATTAAAAAGCAACCCTAGGAGATGTTTGGAAGACAACAATAGAACGTAATATTATCGGATGAACGAAGCGTACATATCTACAGAATTTCACGCACCCTTAGTAATAATATGAGCAGAGTTTCTTATCTACCCTTGTTCGAATCGCGAAACTTCCAAGGCTCTAAAATCCCGATAAAAGGGTCCACTATATCATATTGGCGCTTTCGATATGGATCCAGTAATATTTCGCACTACTCAAGGGATAATGGCACTTCTTAGGACCTCGAAAGGCGAAATTGATGGACGCTTCTCACGAATCAATGGTTTGCCTGAAAGAATTTCAAAGTAGGGCAAAGGGAGGAATTCCGTTCCACAGTTAAAGTAGTTTTATACGAAAATAAACGCTCCTCTTTCTTTTCAACTTATGAGGATAATTCTGGCATTTTATTACCCTCAAATAGTTCAAGTAGGTAATATTATAATATCTGAATATTTAAGCAGTACACCGCAAACCTTAAAAAATACGTAACTCAATGAGCGAGCTCAACTTAAATAATTATAAACTTTATCTATGCTAGTTTTTGTCACTAATATGAACCAAAGCATTGCTCATGTTTAACTTTAACATAAAATGATAATTATTTTAATTAATTTGAGATTATTATTACGTTTTCAGTATCGAATTTCAGTAGAGAAAACACCGTCACTAGAAGCGTTGTCACATAGAGCTGAATCTTTCATATCTCTGGTATGTTTTTTTTAAACAAACCATAAAAAGCTAGCAAAAAGCATGATCAATTAAAAATCAAAGTTGAGTGAATAATCGCTGACGTGTAAATGTAAACAAAACAATGACTCGCGATACCGCCCCCGCCCTCTGTGAGGTCATCGAGGTGCGGTTTCCAGCCTGAATATTTATTATAATAAGCCGATTCAACCACTATTGTCTTAGCCAAAATTTACATCGACTTGAGCAAATGTTTTGTTTCGCTGTCAAGATTTTAAATGTATTTTAGCGAGAATTCCTACAATAGATACGTTGTTTGAGACCCCTGTAATCTACTCAGATTTTGTTTGCCCGATACAGTAGATACCTACGGTATTTCATAAGTTGTAATAAACGCGAGTGTCATAAACCAAATTTGGCTTTGTCGGAATTATCCTTATTTCAAATGCTTAACTTGACCGGATTATAAATATTAATGTTTCAAATATATATTTTAGTTTAGTTTGTTTAAAACCTGGGCGTAGTTATGTCATATATTTAACTGCACTAAAATATTATCTTCTTAAATAATTTTCCATTACGAAAAATATATTCCCGAGTTGAAAATATAATTTTCCTGGTTTGCGTGTCGCTACGGACGACAACCACGCGAATATACGTTTTGTTATATTAAAAAAATTATCGTAGTACGATAATATTCTTTACCCCTTTCAAATATGTGTGAAAATTGCTTGCAACGTTTGCACAATCGATGTTATACTGTGTTCGATGTAACTATATCATGGAGTTGCGTGTTTTTCATTGTAATACGATTAACAAAGGCTTAATCCCTTCACAATAGCTGGATTAATCTGGCCTTTGTGTAAACAGAAACGGTTTTATATCAAATGCTACAAAATTCGTTTACACCAATTATATGATACGGCAGATTTACCCATTTGTGATTGTATATTTCGAACGGGATTATAAAATTTAATACGTTTTATGTTTAAAGCTTTATTGAAATGATTGGTAGATTATGTGACTAGATTTTATTGTTAAAATGTTGTAAACTAACGATTGATTTTGAAAAAAATAATAAATAAATAAATAATTGAAATTATTTTTTTAAACAGTGAATGGACGCTGCTCCAATCATTAAAAGAAAATGTTGTGGTGATACCGATAAGTTGTTGAAAGATGACAATATGGTCACTGGACAGTAAGAACTGAATTTTTCTTGATCATTAATGACCATGTCAACCAAATTAAATTGATATTTTTTACGACGATGCCAACAAAATTAATGTAAAACTGTTTCCATTTAAAGATATTCCATAGTTTCCTATTTATTCTGTCAATAATAGTAATATAACCTGAGGTTGGTAAAAGGATACCAACGACACACATTGACCATTTGCACCCACATCAAATAGTAGCCCATGTTTGTTTAACTTGAACAATTGAAAATAATTTGGAAAATTGAATTGAACAATTGAAAATAATTTGGAAAATCCAAAAGTGCACGCCTCATAATTTTTTTGTAATAAATATTTATTAATTATTATTTTTGTTTATTTAATAACAATTAAACCACATCGAATCAGACCCTGAAAAATGAAAGGGTTCTATTCCTGAGCATACTCAAGCGTAAGAGAAAAAAAAAGACTCGATTAGTAAAGTATTTCGGTCGCTATCGTGTTAACAAGAAAAAGGATCCGCACATACAGACACACGGACGTCCAAGACAGAACTTTTTTAAACTGTTTTTTAACTAGTTTAAATAACAAAAATGACATCAAAAATATCATGAACGTTAAAAATAGTGTTTTTTCTTAATATGTGTGTGTATGTATTATCTTACAAGTGCAATGTATGATACATAAAGACATTTTAAGTTTGAAAAATCAGATGTTTTGCGCGAAGTGACAGTAGTACCCACCTCAACGCTTCGCATAAGAGGCGTGCAATATTGTTGGAAGTTGATATCGAATAATGGCAGTTCCATGTAAACGTTTGCAGTTAAACTATACCAATATTATGCTGAACAAAGTTTTTTTTAATTTTGCTTTTACGAATCTAAACTGTGTAACCGGACAGAATTCCAAAATTATTTCAGCAGTATTACAACAGATAATATAATAATGTCTTGTGGCTTCGCCTATGAAAAACGGATAGTACCTATAGTTTCAAATCTTTGTTATTTTAACAGTCCCTAGTGTAAAATTATTATTTCAGGTGTATTTTTTCAAATGCACAGCCAAAATGAGTCTAGACTTAGTAAAAGTTAGTTACGCGCTTATCACAGCGGCTATTTCCCCGAATGGCCACTTATTGATTTTCATGGCCGGTTTCATCGCTCCCATTAAAATAAAACACGTTTACGTTATAATTAACGGCATAATTTACAACGGTCACGTATCGCGAACATGTTGGTTTAATGAAAATAAAATTTGTTTTTTCACAATACACACGCAACTATAAATAATAATCTTTATTGTTTGATGTTAAAATTACCATAATTCTGGGCGTCGTTATTGAAATTAAGTGTACGAATACAAGCCATAAATAGGCATTTGTTTAATTAATTTAGATTCATGAAAACATTTTATAAATAAACTGTATATGTATTAGTGGAAATATAAAGTGGATGAGCCAAATTGTACCTCAACGTCACGTTACAGATCTACGTTAATCGATTTTATTATATTGCATTGTTTTAAATAACATTCAGTTTACGACGAATTAAAAACTATATACCTAATATATTTGCTACATCCATAACATCTCCTGCTATAACAAATACAATTGCGAACTTAAACATTCAATTCATTCCAAAACAATCTTACGTTATTTTCGTATTCACCTTTATCCATTCAGGCTTTTTATAAATTGAAATTTGTAATTTGACCTGCCTTTACTTTTCATCGTAACATCGAGCAAACTTGATTAAAGACCTTACTTGAATAAAATTAAAACACTAAATACGATGTCAGCGCCACCTGCACTAGAAAGAACGTTACGCTAAAAGCTATGAAATTAGTCTAGTCAGCTTAATTAATGGTTTTCATAATGACAATATCAAAAGCTTATGAATATTAAGTTAACTATATTTTTAATAATCGCAAAAAGTAAATGGTTCAAATATAAGTAATTATGCGGCTCTACCTACTTACATTGGCCATTCAATAAAAACAATACCATAATATTTTGACTATACCTACCAATCAGAAATAATGTAGCTTTTTGCTCAATACATTTTCAAAAGCTGGCCGGAACAGGAGCTTATTTTATTTGTTTCAAATAAACAAATATTTTATTCCAAACAGATAAACCAAACAAATATTTTTTGGTTAAACCAAATCGATTAAAATATGGATATTATAATATCCTAAACAATTTAGAAATTAATTTCAAACAAGCGCTTTCTATAAACTCAGAATTTATTAAAGCTGGTGGGCAAGCAAGATATAAATTTTGAAAATTCGGTCCAGCGGTTATGTATGTGACGGCAGAATAATGAATATCGTTGGGTATTTGGCTGCTATTACACATTTTTCAAACATATACTGTTGCCACGTTTTATTAAATGTAATATCCATGTTACAGAACGTTATACATCGGTCATCTATCATTCACAAAAAATGTTTTTACAGTATGGGTATGAAAGAGTTGTGATGAAATATAATACGGATGCGACAGTCTCGATCTACGAGCTTTATATTTCAGTACAAAATCTATATTACGATGACTCTCTTGAGACAGAATATGAATTTTTCCCTCACTGGATCTATTTTTTATTCAAGTTTAAAAAGATCTTAGCTCTACGTTATAAATATACGAAAGTAATTCTGTCTGTTATCTACGTTTCCACTCTTAAAGCCACTGACATATTTTGATGAGATTTGCAACCGAGATAGATAAAACTCAAATTAAAAACATATTATGAAGATATTGTGCTACGTTTTTGAAAAAAAAAACTTTATCAGAGTAAAATAGGGGAAGCAAACTGGCAAAGATTATCTATGACTGTCACGCTTGGTCAACATAAAGTGTACCTACGTGAACGAATCCGCGGGCGAATATCTACTGAGGAATAAAGAACAGAGCTTAGTATGAGACTAAATTTACACTTACACTTTTCACTTTACATTAACATTAATAGACCAGTATAAAATTTTAGATGTTATAATATGAGGTAGGAACTAAGTACTTATTCAACAAAAAAACGTCACTTCAAATGTTACTAATGTTAAAAAATGTTACTTATAATTTAACAATTAGTCCTCGCATACTTAACGCCTCATCCAGTCAACCTTAGGATGCAGGAGCTATAAAATGTGTTACAAGTTCGGCGATCAATAAAATTTCCTATTTAGTATGTGCATCTACGATTGTAATTTAATAATTTAATGCTAATGCGTCACGTATTGCTACCAAACAATGAGGGTCCGCCGGAAACGCAATTAACTCTGTATTCGACGGAAAAAGGAAATATCAATTCGTCTAAAGAGTACAGGGGAATGGCTGCTTACGGTCAATCTACTCAATTTGTAGCTGGATATGATATGGTGGAAGTTGAAGAAATACAGGGGTCATGTTAATTGTGGTAAATAAATCTAGTAGGGTTCTTGTAGATTAGCATGTTACTGTAGAACGTTAAAGAAAATGAAATGTTAGAGCAACCACGATGATCGACAGTATATTAGCAAATTTTTTCATACATGGTCCAATGTGCCCTGTAGTTTTCAATTACAGTATAATATGACAATTATCTTACAACTTCATATATTCTGGATACTCAATTTACACAATATAATACAACATTGATAAGGTTAAAATAAATCTGTAAAGCAAAACTCAACCTATAAAATAATAGTCCACTCAGCATCCAATTCCATCATTGGGAATTTTATATTAGATTGTGCTCACCGCTCAATCAGGGTAAATGCGGTCTTGGAATCGGAGCTAGTGACGTATGTTTTACTCGATTTTGCATCTCAATTCACTTCGCTTGCGATATTGGGATTGCAGCTAAGTCTAGACAGTCAATATAGGCTCTTGGTGAACGCGATACCTTAATCTTATTACGGGCTGAGATATCTGTGCTATGCTAAGAGCTATATATTGCTACATAGTCAAACAGCTCTTTATAATATGTTTGTTGTCATTTAAGCATTTACATTTCTACATCGGTGCATATACTATTGTTATTTTTAATTTCTCTTTATTTAGATGGACTCTGAGGGATTATTTAACGTAAGTAATCACTTTTATCAATCTTGAAATCTTGAATAACAGATGAAAAATGTCAAAACATTTTTAGCAGACTCTTCATTAAAATAAATCGAACGTTGAAATGAAATATAAACCATCCCTCTCAAACATCCTGCGTCGAGTGATCTCACTAATGACGAAGAACACATTTAAACGCTAAAACGCGTTGTACTCGAGATTTGATAAAATCAAAAAGACATGCATTCCTGTTTGAGTTATTTGTCGTCACATTAAAGAAGTGTTCTGCAAAAAGTCGGGATACATCAAAGCGCATGACGTGGCGTCTGGAATAACATCCAGAGTGATGCATTTGCGAATGTTATTATGAAACTCGAAACCGAGAGCGATGTTAATCCCTTCCGACAGTTTGCAGTACATTACGTGCTTAATGTAGAGAAGCAATTTGATTACAGTGAATAGCAAGCATTGGAATAGACGCAACGAAAAATTTCAAGACTATAGCAGTTGAGCATTTAGGATTTGCTTAGGACCTTTGCGTAATGATCCTCATAGAGTTAACATAAGTATGGATACAATGCAGCGCTTATGCATTGTTCCACGCTATAAACTACTAAGTAATTTTGCATTCCTGTACATTTTTAGTTTATTTATGTTTTAACAAGACGTGTTGTAAGGTTAAACTTAGACGATAATTTACATACTAATTATAGACTTTAACTCTATTGAATGTACTTCTGTTTATCTAGATTTGTTATAAAGTAACTTAACCGTATAGATAGTATGAATAATTTACTCGCAAAAACCAAAAGCATGAGTACCATTACTTGTACGCTAAAAGGAAATAAATGACTCTTTTATACCCTACAAAGTGATTAAAAAAAACGTAGGATACACATTTTTCAAACATTCATTTGCTTAAAAAAATATGATAGCGAATATTCGCTATTAATATTAATATGATTTTATTTTTTCTCTAGAATGCAAGTTCAAAGAAGTTGTATAGGTGCTTATAGAAATAATCATACAAAAATTTTAAATTTCTCAACGCAATCTGCGTAATAAATTACCTATAATTTAGAAGATCTTCAGAAGATAATAATATCTAAAAGTTGTGTTTTATAGCGTATGAATGATTTACATTGAGCGTGTTAATGAATTTCATAGAAATTATATTTAACAAGCATAATATATTATCTTCGCTTACTTCTAATGAGAACTCTGCGTGAGAACAATTTATCTTAGAGGTATCGGAAATCAAAAGCGCTAATGTTAATTTGATGCCAATTTACTAAGCCTATTTATGAACATAAGACTTTATTTTTAAAAGTAAATATATACATAATATGTCTGCTTCCTTTATTTGCAATTCCAGTCCTGCCATATCCTTTGCATCGAAAGCTTATTTGTCTTTTCAGGTGACATTCCTGTGGATCTGCGATGATTTAATCCCTATTTGATTGAATTATAGAGTAGACTCTATAGGTATATTTGGCACGTTGTGAGTTTTAACATATACGTATTTTGTTAAACATACTTTTCTTTTCCAGGTAAATAAACTATTAAACTAGGTAAGTAGAAAAAATAGGATACTACTGCACTCATAAGTACGAGTATCAGCTGATATATTTGTATTAAACTTATGTAGCTAAGATAATTTCCATACATTTATAAACAAAACATCTGTCAATGAATAACATATCCAAGGTAATTTAACGCCAAACACATACGATTTTCCTCAATCTGACATCTGTATGACTCAGTTCTAGTCAAGCAATCGAAAGATAGCCACGTAAGATGTGACACAATGAGACAAGCAATAATTATATTGTTGTTATTAGTGTTCTGTGTATGTTTGTACGATGCTAAGGACTTAGTGGTTGGCACGAGAATAAATAACTTGTTGATATCGACAGAGAAAGTTGTGTATAAGGGAATACCGTTTATAAGAAGGGATAAGGATTATAACTATACAGATCCTAAGCAAAGGATTATTAAGGTAATGAGAATAGATTAATATATTGAATATAACAAAAGTAATGCTTATGTTTAAACTGCGTATATATATAGCCTTGTTCTCTTTAATCTTAGGTTATCAATAAATAGCTGTAGTACCATCCTAATTCTTATCGAAAACAATGCACATATTAATACATAAAAATATCACAATATACACAATATCTACAACTTCATCACGTAGGTTATTTAAAAAAACTAATTCTTTGTTTAACAACATTGTAGGTATAGTAAATTTCGTTCTTACAAATAATTGTTATTCATTGGTTCTTTGTTCAAAGCCATTGTATAGGTAGATACTAAACTTTAATTTTACGTAATTGTTGAATAATTTTAATCTATATTCCAGGGTATCATAGCTCGTGACCTATCGCGGACAGACGCGGAGGTGACGCTGGTCTCCGGCGGGGTCGGCGACACCCACGTCACATTGCATCTGCGGAGCGAGCGGGGGGAGGGACTCAACTACCTCATACTCATCTTTAGTCAGAATAAATGATTATATATAACTTATGTATGTTTGGATTTGGTTTGGAAGGTTGTTTTTGGCTGTGACATTGTTATGTTATGAAGGAAGAATGATAGGAAGGACCAAGAGTAATCGGGCATTGAAATAAATAAGACGCAATTACTTTTTTAATGTATTTATTGATATAATAAAAACTTTTAACAATTAGATAAGTAAAATTATGGTAATTTGTAAGTTAAATAAAACTGTTGCAAATTACGCATGGCATGGCTTTTTACTACCCTCTATATTATATGTATACAATACATACCTACATAATTTTAGTCTATTATCATGCAAATTTTAATGTACGCTCTGTGTATGTATATTTAACTGACTTGACGAAAAACATCGCTTTATCAAGAAAAAGAAATAAAAGTGCAACCGTACCAAATTTATTCTGCTGCTAATCATCTTAGCCACAACGAAGTCCCTAGTGCAAACATACAAATCAATTTTAGCGAATTGTCAGTGTACAGTGTACACAGGGTGTTCAAACCGAGGGTGAGCTAATGGAGACACACATTAAACCAGGCCGCGTGCAGACAACATTGACAGAACAGGGGGGCCTAATTAGTTTAAGCTTGCGGCCTGGCCGCCGGAGATGTATAGATTGATATAAATTACTGGATCTGATATATTTTTTACGCTTGGGCTGTGAAGTACATTAGCTTTTTTATTCGAAAATGTCTGAATTGGAATTTTGAAACAGACTTTTTTTATTAAGATGTATTTCACGTCAATTGCTAATACAGACGATTTTATAATTTATTTGTCAAAGTAACTTACCTACCAGAAATTTTTGTAATGACTGCCTATGGATAATATAAATATAAACTGCTACATAATAAATGGTAATACCTACTGAAGCCAATTGTGTCAAATCCTTCTATGAAAAAATTTTCATCAAAATACTTTTATACGATATATTTTATGGTTAAAAAAAATACTGCATTATTAATTATATATCTTTGTAAAGTCCAGCGGGGCGCCAGTCGCTGCTCACATTATAGCAAAGGATCAAAAAGCCATCGAATTACCAACTACTAACTAATTTAATACTCATAAACATTTCCACAATATTAACGCTAATTGATAGTTTGTTTTAATTAACTGCACTTTTAGTTATTTGATTTCACTGATAAATTTCATTACCACAAATGGATGTAGTAGACTGTAAATATTAATTACCTATTTAAGAAGATAATTTCAATTTTATTTTTTAAATATAAACGTATAAGTAGGTATCTAGTATAACTACTGCGTCTGGAGTTTGTAGAGCAGATACTATTGTAATATGTACCTACAAAAAATACTTAATTTTGCGTTCTATCTATCTATATCTATTTGGTATGATTATTTAATTAAACAATATTTAGTAAGTATATCAAGAAAAATTTTTCGCTACCCTATGTTAAAAACGTTATTAAATTCATTAAGAGTTTTTTACAAAAGTCACAAAACTTCAAATTAACACCATTTAAAGTTACAATACATTAACAATATAATAGTCTAAACTCTAAATATACCCACATACAACACACCTCTATAAAAATTAACACTCTCATAAAATATATCAATATTTTGTGAATACTTCAATTAACTTGTAATTGGATTGAAACACTCCCTTTAAAACTTTCGAAGTTGGGAAAATATTTGAAGTTTTTCAAAGAGTTCTATTTCAATATCTGCACAGATTTTCAAAGTAGAAGTTTAACTTTAAATGGAGTTCTTTAGCGAGCATTGGAGCTTCCTTTGCTAAAGAATAAGGGTAAACTAAAATAAAGTTAGTATATTTTTCTTGTATGTAGTTGAAATCCGTTGCAATGTTTTCAATTCGACTAATTAGTACATATTAATATTGAATACTAAGAGAAATTATTATACTATACCTACAGTCCAAACTTATCAATGGGCAGTTTTAAATTTCCTCCTTAGAAATTAATCACCAGACATTTTATACATTACTGTATATGTACTTATTTCAAAACTTAGAAACGACTGATCATGGTATATCAATTTTATAATATGTTCAAATATATAGGTATAAACATGCTAAATACACTCAAATATAATTCCCGACTCTACATAAATATGCATCATAACGTATTCACATAATTTATTATTTACCTCGCAATTTACAGATCTAGGAACCGTAAAAGCTTCACAGCTAATATCCAAAGCATGAAACTATATTTTAGCCGCAGTTAAGCTGTCCAGTTTCTGTGAAGTGAGAATTCGGCACTAATGCAACCACTTCCAGACGCAGACGAATAAATAAAACATATACGCTATGTATGTATTGCACACCGAGTAAAGGCCAGTATGCACTATCAGTAATAAATACTTAGCTGTTGTTTATGATATAATTTGTAGGTAGTCGTTGCTTTAGATTTACTTTAATGCTGCATATTTTAAGTGTATTATCATTTATTAATATATTACGTTATTTAGTTTAATATATAATTCAAGACTGATAAAAATATTTCTTATACAGGGTGTACCAAAAAGTAGTGATGAACGGAAGCTGAGAGGTAGAGGACCTAGAGGGCTATCCGAATCACCCCCATGTATGTAATGCGATTTTTCGTATTTTCGGAGTTATGACGATTTTTTCAATTTTTCACCTATCGCCGAGTACGATGATATTTTCACTCATGCTGACGTCAATGATTGCGGAAGATGCTTGATTTTTTTTGTGTGCTAAGCTGAAAGATAGGCCAATTCAGTATGGTAACATTTACTATCGTTAGATCTTTGAATGGAATAAAAAAAAGAATGAAATGGCAAGAAAGATAAAATTACCCAGTATGTTCACCACTTCAAGGGCCCGTAAAAAAATAAAATCACATAAAAAAAGTTTTCCGTTTGACTTTTAAAAACTTGCTCTATCTATCAGATAGCTACCCTGAAAATTTCATTTTATTATTCAGAAGGCTTCAATCGAAAAATTTGAATCTAAATGTGGTAAGTGCAAAAATTGAATTAACATGATGATCATTAAAACCAATAAATAGGTGTTTAATTACCAGAAATTTTTAAAATAACCCCGCTGTTGCTCAATGCAAGTGCGACATCACCGTAAAAAGTAGTCTTTTAAATGTCTGAATGCCCTTTTATCATTTTTAATGGTTTCTTCTGCTACTATGAATTTCCGGGTTATTTCGTCCAAATTGTGGCAGTCTCTCGTCTTTGTAGTATCCCCACGGAAAATAATCAATAGGGTTTATGTCCGGGGACCGTGCAGGCCAGGCTAAAGGGCCAAGATACCCTGAAAGATGGATTGGTCGTTGCAGCCTGCGCATGCGCCGGTGAAGCCTGCCTTAAAGCCTGGCCTCCACGGTCCCTCGACCTAAACCCCATTGATTTGTTTCAATGGGAATATTAAAAAGACTTCGGCTACTTGAGAGAATGCCACAATTTAGACGAAATAACCCGGAAATTCATAGTAACAGAAGAAACCATTAAAAATGATAAAAGGGCATTCAGACATTTAAAAGACAACTTTTTACGGTGATGTCGCACTTGCATTGAGCAACAGCGGGGTTATTTTAAAAATTTCTGGTAATTAAACACCTATTTATTGGTTTTAATGATCATCATGTTAATTCAATTTTTGCACTTACCACATTTAGATTTAAATTATTCGATTGAAGCCTTCTGAATAATAAAATGAAATTTTCAGGGTAGCTATCTGATAGATAGAGCAAGTTTTTAAAAGTCAAACGGAAAATTTTTTTTATGTGATTTTATTTTTTTACGGGCCCTTGAAGTGGTGAACATACTGGGTAATTTTATCTTTCTTGCCATTTAATTATTTTTTTTATTCCATTCAAAGATCTAACGATAGTAAATGTTACCATACTGAATTGGCCTATCTTTCAGCTTAGCACACAAAAAAAATCAAGCATCTTCCGCAATCATTGACGTCAGCATGAGTGAAAATATCATCGTACTCGGCGATAGGTGAAAAATTGAAAAAATCGTCATAACTCCGAAAATACGAAAAATCGCATAACATACATGGGGGTGATTCGGATAGCCCTCTAGGTCCTCTACCTCTCAGCTTCCGTTCATCACTACTTTTTGGTACACCCTGTATATGCCTCAATATAAAAATACTCGTCTAATAAAACCAAACCTATGTAGTGGTATACAGATACAGATACGTATATGAAATACATAAAAAATTGTAATTGAAATACACGAACTACATAAAAAGTTGGTATAGAGATACGTATATGAAATACATAAAAAAATGTAGTGAAAGATAGAATCGCCTTTTTGAATTGAAATAACATAGAGGCACATGATAAATGCATCGTAAATTTGATAGTCCGATGATTCTCGTTAAGTGTTAGGGGCAGAAATGAAACAACGTCCGACCGGAACAAATATTTATCTTACATAATGTTTACCCCATGTGGGGATCGATCCGATGAGAAATATCTTGCCCAGAAATAACTTCTCTTATCAAAATAATTATGAACGGCTACAATAACGTTCCATCTTCATCGGTTTTGAAAGAGGAAATTTAATAGAGCTTTAATTTTGTGTATTTATGGAAAGAAGTAAAGAGAATGTAGTAAAATGATCAATATAAATGTATTAAGGCAATATGATTTTTTTATCAATCTTCAAAAAATAATTTTAAACAGTTGCATTCAAAGTTATACAAATTACAAATTTTTCATCATTTCGTTATGTATTTACCTACTACTTAGTCGTCGTAGATATCTACATATTAGTTTTCAATACGTATAGTGTTTATTGGTATGCAAAGGTTGCTTATAAACTATTTATTTAGCTCACTTAAACATGATAAAACAAAACAATATATGAAATCCTCCTTATCTGATCTTGGTTCAAGTTCATTCTGCTGAAAAATTCTCCGAGATGTTGCTCCGTCTGACAGTGAAAAATATAAGTGAGGAAACGGAATAGGTTTAGCTAAATCTTCTAAGATTTTTCAACTAAACAAGATGTTCCAACGCTATTTTATTTATTGTTTCATAAAACATACTCAGAAATAGAGCGTATAGAAATGTTTAAACTATTGAGATAAGCTTCCCTAAAAATAATCTATACATATAATAAATCTGTAGAAGGGTCAATTCTGTACATTGAAAATATTGAAAAAATAAATAGCAGGGGGTGTTACTGGATCGATACCAAACCCAAATATGTGATTAAAAAAATTTTTGTCTGTCTGTCTGTCTGTATGTGAAGACATCACGTGAAAACTAACGGTTCGATTTCGATGAAACTTGGTACAATTATACCTTATTATCCAGGGCGTAAAATAGGATACTTTTTATCCTGGAAAAATTCGTAGAAAAAAAATAATCTTAATTTTTCAGTTTTATCCATAGACGTTGTTCTGTAGAACCGCGAACACACGTTGCGTATTATTATAGATTTGTATTATCGTATTTGGGTCCAATAGATATTTATAAGATGTCATTGTCAGAGTTACTCAAAATGGAGAAATAAACCATCCACGCGAAGACCGACATCCGCGCGGACGGAGTCGCGGGCGGAAGCTAGTATTAAAATAACTGTGTATGCGTGGCGGAATTTACGCTATTACGTTTTTTACTTGAACTAAAATATGTATTCAGGAAACACCTCATTCCATTGAAATGTTACAAAATCACGAATATCATGGAAGGAGTTTAATTTAATTAGTTTCGTTTAATTAGCACATTAACCTTAAAAGCTTTGTTAGAGCCCTTTTTAAGATAAGCCTTTGTAATATTTTGTCACAATTTCCTTAATTCCCTGGATAATATCCAGGTAAAGGAACAAAATTAGAATATTTATACACGAGCATTAACGGTAATGATAAAAAAATTAACGCTCATTTGATGAAATCAAACCAAAATAACAGTAATTTCGTTGCCTGTACGAAAACTTCGTTAATTCCACCGAAAATTGATTTTAGATACGTTCCATTAAAAAGTCATTTCCTTCGTAACAAAAACTACGAAGAAAATTTTCTAATTTGATCCAATCTAAATCCAATTACTTGTAACCGAGGGTTAGCCACGCGAAATGGCGATAGAGATCTAAAACAAACCAAGTTTAGAAGTAATATCCTTACTGCATTATATTATCAAGACTCACGTGCATTTTTAAATGCACTGTATAATATTTTTTGAGATACTTGAGAAACATGCAAGCGGTATAGGCTTTTGGTTAATTTGTATTTACTTTGTTGATGTAGAACAAAGCTTGATATTCCTCTCTGAATTATTTCAATAGTGAATTATTAATTGTAATTTGCGTTTCACGCGTGCTTTCTAGGTCTATAATATTTTTTACAATTCACATCCATTGTTTCATATTATTTTGATTGAAATGATGTCAATTTATTGTAATCAGTCTTGACTCTTGTTTGTTTCACATCATTTAAGTTAAATTGTTTTTTTCTTATCTCTTTGACACATAGATATTAATCAAAGTTTGGCACGAGCTACAAAACAGGAAAAAAAAAACAAAATTGAGATTTTAAACTTAATATTTTATTCATTGTATTTTTTTATTCTTTGGTAGCATTGTTTGACTTTAAAGACATAGCATCTGGATATTTCTCTAGATAACTAAGAGGTTCGCAAGCCCATATTTCAAAGACAAAATATCTCAACGATACACCCACTTGAACCAACACATAAATAATTATTGGAAATGCTTATCACTGACATATTATATCGCTTACTGCCATGTATTAAGCGCGTCACACACGGTGAAGATTTTATCTTAAGATACTGTTATATTTTATATTACAGTATCTTAACGCATCCGGTATCAGCGTTCGGATCATCATTTTTCTTTTTGTCATTGCGTACTAAGACTCCTGTAGAACCGCCATCCTGTTACAAATGACCCACAAAATTTCGCGTCATTTGTAACAGGATGGCGGTTCTACAGGGGTGGGTGGTACGCAATGACAAAAAGAAAAATGATGGTCCGAACGCTGATACCGGAAGCGTTAAGATACTGTAATATAAAATATAACAGTATCTTAAGATAAAATATTATAGTATCTTCACCGTGTGTGACGCGCTTTAAGGCTAGTTTAGTTACGATTGATCTATCATTTGTCTAACAGTTTAACGGTAAGAGTCAGTTAAATATGTTATGAGTAACATATATTGTGCAATATTGCTGCGTCTTTTAAACTGGGTTCAAACTTCAAAGTTAAAGTATTAACAGCGTTAATTTCCCTTGCTTCGTCCGATATTATGTTCATATAATATTATCCTATTTGATATAAACGTACTCCATCAAAATATTTTAACTGTATATTTACACTGCATATTTTAAAGTTTTACCACAAAAGTTACAAATAACAATTTATTATCTTATCCAACTATCCTATTAAATATAGTTCGCAAGAGACAAATAATTCCAACGCGATACTATTACGAGTTATCGCTGTCGACTGTAAATTTTACCTTAATTACCAGATTCAAGACACATTTTATGTATCCAATTCATCTAGGGCACTTAGTGGCTTACTTATAAATCTTTTCTTAACATTTGCAATTGTAATTAGGTGATATCTTGAAACGGCCTACGCGGGGCGCCTGAAATAGATAATTATAGCTCTCAACTGTTTAATTACATTGCTATCTTTCATCTTGAGTGTTATCTGTTTTAAAAGTGTTTCTAGAAAGTTCACGTAATAGTATACGTTCGTGATTTATTGATACTATGCTATATTTATAGTGTACGCAATACTTATCATAGGTATTTTATGTTTTAAATAAATTGTATTGCTTCATTAGTTGTAGGTATATTATCATGAACTAAGCAATACGTTTACCAATTTTCTCAATACTTATATCTACATAGGTATTTATAATATGATGAGGATGAATATTTAAAAAATTTATATCCATCGAGCGAGAACTTAGTTTTGAAATTAAAGTAAGTAATTACTTGTTATTCGATAAAACAAAACATGGTAATTCATGTTACATAATTGAGTTCCCTATACGTTTTTATGTGAGAGTAAAAAATAATTACGGAATGATTTATTATAGTTATCGGTGGCCGTTGCCCTCAGTTTTTTAGTTTATTCCCGATAAGTAAAGTAATTTAGGAAGCAGAAACTAAGTGATTTATTGTTCGTTAGTTAATTTTTCAATGAACCACTGTTTATTCAATATGCGGTGATAACATCTAAGAATTCATTAATATATCAGTAAATATACTTTTATTGCCATAAACAACAAAAGGTTTCTGTGTTAATAGGCACGATAAATGTTATCAGTTTTTAATTTAATGAACGTAATAAATTTGTCGAAATAGATTGTTGCGTTGACTGTGGTCTAAAAACAAACTTTAATACAGTTGTACAACTTTCAACAAGATTTGTAGACCCAATAGTACTAGAGAATTAAACTTATTTCATTAGTTAGTTAACTATTACCATAATACTTGGACTGTACTGTTTATAATTAACAATTGCAAGAAATTACATTTACCTATTTTTATTTTGAAATTAAAGTTTATGTCTAGTTTATACTACTTACCTAAATACATATTACATAATATTATGTATAATTGTACAGTTAAACAAACTTACCTGAAGTGAAGTTAAATTAAATGTATCTAAGTCATGAACATGTGCTCTTCTGAACAAAAAAAAACATAATAACACCTATAATTGGATCCCGTTTAAACAACTCGATAAAGCAATAATGCTGAACTGTTGCAACAGCTTGCTAATCTTCATAGCATAGAAGTATTGATTTGGACAATCTTATACAGGGAAGCTAAAAATAACGTTTGTCAGCGGGTTTTGGTAATGAATGTTAAGTACCAGACGCCCTGATCTTCAGTCGCACCATAAAACTTCCTCGACACGCCTTCGATGACGCACAGACAGTTTTACGATATTACTCCGCGAAGGGGCCTATTTTAAAAGTCATTCGATACAAATTATAATGCTGAAATAATAAAGATACCCGCTTAAAAGTGTAGTGTATATGTATATATGCATGCCATATTTTTTTCCTTTATGGTTGGTCCCTGAATACCGATCAAATCAAATTAAGACTCTCCATTTCTATTACTTATTTTTCTGAATATTATAAGTTGTCACACAAATCCGTTTATTTATTCACAACTGAAATGTTATGAAAAAGTAGATATTTTCATAATATTTGAGTTGTAGTATAGTAGATAAAGCTCCGCAAAGCTTTATCTGAAAATCTTATAATATTGTGAATTAGTTTACCGTTTCATTTTATCAACTTAATTTAAAATGCGTAACGAAAACTTACAGAATAGGCTCCCAGGAATGACGAACAGCATTTTGAGAGCGTGGTACGAATGAACAACACACATGGTGTCGTTAACTTGAGCTAAGCAACTCCCAGGGGTTTCGTAACACGTATAAAAATATTATTAGGGGGCTGTTTTTAAACGCCGAGATCATCTTTAGCCTCAGCTTGCAGGTATTAAACATATTTCAAATATTGATATCTAAAAAAAATAATATCTTTATGCGCTAAATAATGGAAACTAAACAGTAGATGCAATATTAATGCTTGCTTTAAAAACATAAAAATATGTTGCAAAATTATAATTCCGGTTTTGTATAAAAATAATCATTTACAAATTGCAATCCATTTGTGTGTAAAATGCTATAGAATGTAAATGGGAACTGGTATTCATACAAGGCTTCGCTTTATGTTCTATGGTTTTGGCATGAATTGCAACGCAAAAGTATCGCTATTTAAAATGTACGTATGTTTAAAAATCTACGTATTTTGTGTTATTTTATTTCATTCATTAGGCTATTCAGCTACAATTAACTAATTAATGTATGATGTACGGTGCAATAATTCAATTATTATTTCGTCGTTTTCATTTTTAACACCACATAATATTATCCTACAGAGTGAACCATACCGCATAAAAAACTAAAAGAACATCGAGTACTACCTCAATGTAAAGCAATGACCTTTTTCTACGTAAACTCAAATTCTCTTACATTCCACGCGCCAAGATAACGCGCAGGACACATGCAAGTAATTGCGCAATCAAAATGTGTGAAAGTTGGAGCTAATCAGAGCGATAACACGTCACTTAGCTTAAAAGCAACCGATAAACAAGTCCCACTTAGTTAAGCTATCGACTCGAGGATTTACGTGCCTGATAGCTTGTGTTATATTGTGTTACTGAGAAACATATCTGCTGATTTATTTCGTCTCGATATACACGATTATTAGTCCATTGAATAAAAAGTTCTAGAGTGCGTGAGTTAGTAACGTAAGATGTTTCTTCGGAAACATGTCAAGAGTCCCTAGGTAATAAACATACTAAAACCCCGGGACACTAGGAGGAGCCCCGGAGTGGGGGGAGGGGGGAAATGGGTCCATTTTTTCATTTTTCACTTAAATCTCAAAAACGGTACATGTTAGAGAAAAACTTTCAAGGAAAAGTTGAAAGGCCATTAAATTATCTACAAGTTGTACCTAAATCATTTTTTCCTATATCCTACCGTTTCTGAGTTATACGCAGTAAAAAATGATATTGGCTCAAACAATTTCCCCATACTACACATCAATCGATCAAAAAATATTTATTTCTTCCAAAAAACTCAAATGTGCAACTTGTGACTGGTACTGTTAGATTGCTCTTAATTAGGTCTATAATTGGTAAAATAAACACATTCCTCCATGGAAGCCTTTAGGAGGAATCGATTGTCAAAATGTTATATTAGGGCAGTTTGAGTTACTGAACTTGATCTTTTTATTTTTTTCTTCCAAAAAAACTCAAAAGTGCAACTTGTGACCGGTACAGATAGATTGCTCATAATTAGGTCTATCATTGATAAAAATACCAGATTCCACCGCGGAGGCGTTTACGGGTAATTGAATTTTATTAGGGTAGTTACGATACTTGAACTTTTTATTTTTTTTCTTCCAAAAAACTCAAAAGTGCAACTTGTGACCGGTACTATTAGATTGCTCTTAATTAGGTCTATAATTGGTAAAATAAACACATTCCTCCATGGAAGCCTTTAGGAGGAATCGATTGTCAAAATATTATATTAGGGTAGTTTGAGTTACTGAACTTGATCTTTTTATTTTTTTCTTCCAAAAAACTCAAAAGTGCAACTTGTGACCGGTACTGATAGATTGCTCTTAATTAGGTCTATGATTGGTAAAATAAACACATTGCTCCATGGAAGCCTTTAGGAGGAATCGATTGTCAAATATTATATTAGGGTAGTTTGAGTTACTGAACTTGAACTTTTTATTTTTTTTCTTCCAAAAAACTCAAAAGTGCAACTTGTGACCAATACAGATAGATTGCTCATAATTAGGTCTATCATTGATAAAAATACTAGATTTCACCACGGAGGCGTTTACGGGGAATTGAATTTTATTAGGGTAGTTATGATACTTGAACTTTTTATTTTTTTTCTTCCAAAAAACTCAAAAGTGCAACTTGTGACCGGTACCGATAGATTGCCCATAATTAGGTCTATCATTGATAAAAATACCAGATTCCACCATGGAGGTGTTTACGGGGAATTGAATTTTATTAGGACAGTTAGTTAAAAAGTTCAAGTATCGTAACTACCCTAATAAAATTCAATACCTCCTAAACGCCTCCATGGTGGAATCTGGTTTTTTTATCAATGATAGACCTAATTATGAGCAATCTATCGGTACCGGTCACAAGTTGCACTTTTGAGTTTTTTGAAAGAAAAAAAAATAAAAAGTTCAAGTATCGTAACTACCCTAATAAAATTCAATTCCCCGTAAACGCCTCCGTGGTGGAATCTAGTATTTTTATCAATGATAGACCTAATTATGAGCAATCTATCTGTACCGGTCACAAGTTGCACTTTTGAGTTTTTTGGAAGAAAAAAATAAAAAGATCAAGTTCAGTAACTCAAACTGCCCTAATATAATATTTTGACAATCGATTCCTCCTAAAGGCTTCCATGGAGGAATGTGTTTATTTACCCAATTATAGACCTAATTGAGAGCAATCTATCAGTACCGGTCACAAGTTGCACATTTGAGTTTTTTGGAAGAAATAAATATTTTTTGATCGATTGATGTGTAGTATGGGGAAATTGTTTGAGCCAAAATCATTTTTTACTGCCTATAACTCAGAAACGGTAGGATATAGGAAAAAATGATTTAGGTACAACTTGTAGATAACTTTATGGCCTTTCAACTTTTCCTTGAAAGTTTTTCTCTAACATGTACCGTTTTTGAGATTTAAGCGAAAAATGAAAAAATGGACTCATTTCCCCCCTCCCCCCACTCCGGGGCTCCTCCTAGTGTCCCGGGGTTTTAGTATGTTTATTACCTAGGGACTCTTGACATGTTTCCGAAGAAACATCTTACGTTACTAACTCACGCACTCTAGACCCCCCTTGGAGGGACTCATTCAATGGACTATATGTAGAGAAAGTTTAATTTGTGCGACAGATTCGATAACTTTAAAGCTAGTCTTAATATTTTAATATCTGTCTTAAGTCTTATTTCCCCTTGTAGGGTATCTATTACACTAATCGATTTTCTTTCCAACTAAGTAGGACATCATTTCGCTGTGCTAGATAAGTTTTTTGCTTTAAGTCTCTACGGAGCTAAAATCGGGAACCAATCATTAACTTCTAAAGTTTAACAATTATTTTCTTACGTAAAAGCGGTATTTATTATGATTACAGGAAAATTTGTACTAAATAAACAACATTTAGTTAATTTCATATCGCATAATTTTGGTTAAATCATTATAACTTTATTCGAAACAACCAAAATATATTTGATTCAATCAGTACAAGTTCCCTTTCATTTAATAGCCTGTATACAGCAATCGTAAACCAACTACGGCTTAAACATTGATATATAGAGTTGTAATGCTCTTTAAACCTGACTAATGATCGCGGCCTCGCCGGGACCGCGGGCACATTACGTGTTTAAAAAAAAATATTACCGATACAATGTGCAATTAACATGAGCCGTATATATCGTGGGAAAACATTCATCAAGCGTAGAACTTTTCATTTTAGCCGGGAGGAGGTACAGACAAAACCCATTAGTTCAGTGATAATGCAAGTTCGTGGCGCAGGTATTGTTTAGTCGCCAGCGAACGAACAAAGCGATGGGGTTCGTCTCATCTATGGACCTATTACGGTCCCATTGTTAGAGATGCAAGTAGAAAATTAAAATGCAGCATTGTTTGTGCTCACGCCTCACACGCTATGCATATCGACGTTTTGTTTACGTTAAACCTCACGATTCAGATCAGTTTTTAATCCCCAGCCGTCGAACATTCATTTTTATTACCGCGTTTCATTTAGAGTTCCTGAAGGTCCCCGAATTTTGCTTTGTCATGTAATTTCCTGTCGCAACTTCTAAAACGCGGTCGCCCACTTCAAAGTCTTGTAAAAGTTTAAATTGCCCGCTTCTTTTTTCACTATCTCCCCGCTGCACTCACTTTTTCCTATTTAAACTTTCCCGTTTTATTTTACGAAGTCACTTCGGACTTGTAGGTACAAGTTTTCCACGGTCGCCTGATAAAATACAGTTATGAAGATATGGGTGCTAGAATGTTACTGAAAATTTATCTACTATTTAACCTAATAATTTTCGGTTTTTCCCTCAAACAAGAAAAAGAAGAGATTAAAAAATATTTTATCTATTTTACGAGCCAGCTGAGCCCGCCTTATCGTGGGTAAAACTCAAAGTAAAACAATTAATTAACGGAGAAATATTATAATAGACTCAATTACCAAAACTCCACAATTTAGGACAATATAACATTATGATGAAAAATAAATAAACTTTGTAACTTTTAACCAGATCAGGTAAAGTTTTTAGAAATAACTACACCTAGTAACACACAAAAATAAAGGAAGATTTAGTTGAAAATTTAAAACATTCCTACAAACTACGCAAATATTACTTAAGATTCCAAATGCAAAGCGTCTCTCACATTTCAAATAGTTTCAATGCAATCGGTGTGTGCAAATCCAAATATCACGTAAGAATAATAGAGCTATTAAATAGGACGATTAAGGAGTTTTGCAATTATAATGAACTGTTTCTCAAATGTGAAAGTAGGACCCAGCATTAGCATACTACCGCATCGGAAACAAAGACATCGATATACTTAGATGAAAATCGTGACTTATAAATTCAGTCAGTGGCATTTGTAGAATGTAACACCGAAACGTTTCTGAAAACATTTAAATATTTATACGAAGTGCACTGGGGTAATTTCGAAAATTTGTGATTTCCATTTCAAAAGATCGCCTGATTGAATCGTAAAGGAAAGTAGGTCGAATAGTAGATACTGTAAAGGAATAGTATAAATAGCTGAAATACAATTCAATTGAATTTAAAAAGGGGAACTAAAACCACTTTCGAACCATAAGCTAACTGAATACCTGTATTAGCCGTTAGAGAGAAAACCTTTAAAAATATCTAAAATAGAATTAGAAATCACAATTGGATTATGCTAATGAAATGACTGGCTTTCAGGGGAATCTCGGCGTTCATTGGATGGTACTCGAGTTAAACGCTCACGGATCGAACACATTATTGCACTGACTGCATTTCCAATAGCATCGTTAATCTTCTCGTGGTTTTGCTCTCCTGGTACTTTATAAGAATTTATTTTATTTAGTAAAAGGGAACCGTATTTTCGTTGGTTTGGATAAAATATGTGTAATGTTGTATGTTTTTAATTTTATTTTATACAATTTCTAGCTTCTAGAAACAACTTATTTAATCCCTTTTAAACCCCTTTTTTATTGAAAGTAGACCGTATGTGAACCAAAAATTTATGAGAGCCATTGTAAAAAATAATAACTTCACAAATAAATCTTTGCCAAATGAGGGTCCAATTTTCCCGCGTCACAATCCTAGTAATGTTTTTTGTTTTACCGCTCCTTTTCACGATATATATGTATTTATTTCGAACGATTACTTTAATGTACTCGTAGGAAAATATAATATATGTATAATATGCATTACTCAGAAATCGTTTTTGCCAAACCAAAGTTTCCCTTTACAGCAAAGTATTGATTGCACCAATTATGTAAATTAACTCTTTTAATTACATAATTTCATCGAGCAAAAAATGCGTCCAATTAGTGGCTTTCGTTTTAACAAATTAAGCAAAGGCTAAAGGTCCTGCGGTTGGAACATTTGAGAAAAAAATAAAATGTAAAATTACCTCTGCTCATAATTTAACCCGGCCGACCCTCGTTCTACGATGCGTGGTTTTGAGCGGAACAAACTTTAACAATGAGCCTGGATTTTCCCGAACTTTAACCCCGACCTGTATAATATGCCATGGAAATAATTACGACCTTTAGAGGTTAATTTCATAAAATATACGCTTATATTCTCGCTCAGTATGTAGGACGTATTCGTATAACAAAAAAGAGAAATAAAAGTTATTAATTATATAATAAAGTCGGCACTGATGGACATTATTAGCATAATGTATTCAGAGTTCTTATTATACTAAAATAATAGGACACCTTAAACTTTGCATAATTTCAATGGTTACCATGGCAACACCCCTCCAATTTAGCAGCAAGTACTCTCATTTTTTGTTAAAAGTCAAATTGCATTTAATCCCATTTCAGTAAATGAGATTAATTAAAAGCTCTATGTGCGTTACATAGTGTTTTAAATACAATTAATTAATTAACTTTTCATTAGTTAAAACAACACTGATCTTGATAGGACGTACATGTAATAAATTTTGTTATTCACACCAAAAGATGTAACCACGTTATAAATTTTTAAATAATAATAATAAAATATATTATACGCAGCTTCATATTTTACATCTTTTGGTTTGCGAATAACACGAAACGATAAGTCTTAAACAAAGTATGCATAAGAAACTATTTCGTCTAAACCAATCCAAAAATTAAGCAAACATACTTTAAAATAAATAAAATACATACTTAAACAATATTATGTCGTCAATTCACAGCGAAAGACCACAGCGACGAAGCTTAATAGGTGCTTATATGCACTTTGAGATAAAAATGCAGTTACACCGTAAAATACGGATAGTTCACATTGATAGGAAGCCATAAAATAGTTAAATTATTATTTGAACAACGGAGATAAACAATAAAGTTTGCTATGTATGGAATAACAACTGAGAATCGCTGCATTCAAAATTACCAATATTTGGAAAATGACAAAGTTGGTGTGGGTGTCTCATTTATTTAAAAACGATTATTGTATCATAAATTATTATATATGCCAGACTTTCTTATTTTATTTTATTTTGAAATACTAATTTATCCAGTAAAAACATTTTTTTAATAATAATTAAAGACCCGGGTATGCGAGCTGCGAAGATTTGTGTACTTAATTTTCTTTTCATTCGTGTAAAATAAATATACATATAAAATATTCTATCAGAAAAAAAACAGACGACAATCATAAATCATTAGTTGCAATTTGCTAAAGCTTTTCGATTTCACATTACAAGGACACTAGATCACTGAAGTGACCAAAAGGAAGTAGGGTTGGTAATTGCTCGTTAAAATACATGGGCCATACAAGAGTGGTAATCGTCGAAGGAAACTTTAGGGACAATTGAAACTGCGCCGAGTCTAATAGTAATTGTGAAACAGAAAATAGCTCTGATACAAAAGAATAATGAATTAAGTGTACCTATTTGTACTAACCGAACGTTGTTATACTTTCCAAATTTATCATTTTTAATCGATTGTAGTCTTTGAAATAATAATTTTATCTTAATGAGTTTTTTTGTGAAATGCAGAGAAAAATAATACCACTTTTGAGGAATGTTAATAGCGTTAAATTTAATTAAAAATATAGCAAAACATTTTTCTATCCAGCGTGGAATAATTCATAACATATCCGCACATGCAATATTTTTTCCTGTAATTTATTAGTTATTCAATACACCGGGGAAATTGCCGGACCCGACTAGAAATGCGAGCACCTGACCCTCTCCATCAAAATATTGATTCATAGAAATATAAAAACTCTGTAGAATATCACGTAGGTAATTCCAATGTTAAACTAGTAGAAGGTAATGCGATAAAAGATCTAAGAAAACTAAAGTAATATTACTGCTGCCTAATGCTGTTTTTCTTTAAACTAATGCTGTTGAAAGACTAGAAGCTAAAGAATAATATTGTCAAGAAAACAAAAATTTAGGAATTTCGCTTCTTTATCGAACAATAGTTGGTATTGTATATTGTAATTAGATTTTTTTGCATTCTGGCCAATCAAATGACGGTTCAAAGGTTTTTTCCCACTCAACTACGGCTCATTACAATGAGGGCTACCGAGTAGCTAAGTGTACATTGAGGAGCGATATCGATACGTTAGCGTAGACCGTAACCTGACCCCTGTTTGTATTGATTCGATTTGTGTTTGACCGTCACGAGACTGTCTTTAAACTAACAATGTATTTGTATGCGTAATGCATTTTCTGTAGAGATGCTTCTTCACACGAGATTGTTGTACTTACCTGATAATAACGATGAATTGAACTTGACCTTTAAGTTAAGGACTGAAGGAAAATTAAACGAAAGGTAGACAGTAAAATAATGTTCAGTAAATTGATCTGTGTGAGTTACAGTACCTATAACATGCTATAACTTGTGGTAATAGTATTTAAATTATCTGTGGTATTATTACAGCAGTCAACACTGCCCAATTCCCCGACGGAGATATATCTACGCAAATGTCTGTATCAAGCAGACGTCATAAATGTATGCTGGCCGCCAGTCAATCGACATGACAGCAAGGGTGAACGCCTCGTTAAACTTCATGAAGCGATCGAGCCCGCACTGCTATTGCTGTCAATTACGTCACTATAATACCTATTTTGAATTTCGAATGCGCCAGACGAAATAAAACCGTTGACTTTTATTCGAATTGAATGTCAGCCAATTGTAAGAATGCATTCAAATTCGAATAAAACGAAACATATTTCATTTAGTTTAATTTTATTGAAATGTTTATTTAATTGTAATTAACTGAGTAAACATTTAACAATCTCGCATTCGTATAGAATAATGTACCGTTAATATTTCCACTCGGCAGTAAATATAAAGGCCTAAGAAACTTAAAGTTCGCATGAGTGGCAGGCAACTCTTCAATAATGCTTCAGTAAAGAGTGACTGGAGAGCTCTTCGCATAACAGCTGTTCCTGCAGCTGGGCCTCGTCACAGATTTGTAAGAAATATACGCGATCATTGTGCAAACAAATGTCACTACAATAATGTTTGGATGAGCCCAAGAATATTATTGTTTACGTTATACTGAATAAACATGTGGATAAAATTTTGGTTTGATTTGTTTATTTTTACACTAAGTAGCACAGATCACATTGTGGCGTTTAGTGGGATATTTAAAAACCGCAGTTCATTTAAAACATAAACAAGCCGTTTTTTAATTTTTATGTTATTTCCATAATAAATGGTCTCGCAAGTTTGAACTAACCGATACTAGCTAGTCAAGTTCGAGCGACCGCGTGATGTCTTTTTAAAAAAAGATTTATTTAATTTATAAGACTTTAATTAGTGTCTTTACAGTGAGATGGTTAAAGTATAACTGACGAAACTTAGACTAAAACAATATCATGGTATGAAGATCTCGTCTTCTTGGAAATGATTAAGGATGTCGTCGCGACGGTCGAGTGGGCGATTCTCCATAATCATTCCCTTACAAATCATAACACTGAAACAAAGTAAACACATTCCTGCACGTATTACTATTTATGTAAACTGTTAAAATATAGAGTCAGCGGGTTTTGGCTGCATAACTCCTCCCTCCGTAAGTTCGAGATTATCCTCAAGGGGATGGGGATGATTTCGAACATTACTGTTTCGTTTTACCTTCTTAAATGATTTCCTATAAACTATGAATACAAGACATAAAATTATAATTAAAATTGTTAGAACTATGTTTCCTATACTTATACCCTTAAAATCTATAGCACTATTTTCACTATTTTCACTGATTGTCCTTTCACTCATAACTTCACTTTTCTTCAACAGCAAATTTAAAAGTTGGATATCAGTGATGTCGATTTCCTTTAAGTTTAACGGTTTTCTTTCACCGGTTGATGCTGCTTTCCTTATATGTGGTAAATTAATAATCGGTATATTGGTGGAAACAATGTCCTTCCCTTGAGATTGTTTCTTTCTCAAAGTGTGGTCTTGTATTTTGACATAGCAGTTATTATCTATAGTGATCAGGTAAGTACCACGGAGTTTTTCATGGCTTACCTCATTATTACAAAATTTTGATATAATTATTTCAGTTCTGGTGTAGACGAGCCATCGATCAAGTTGTAAAAATTCAATCTTTATATCTCCAATGCTAACTGGTAATGAGAGGCATGTACTTATATTTGTTGAGAAATTAATTAGATCTATAATGCATTTGTCCTGCAGTAGGGATGTGCTTTCCGTTTCTGGACATAGGAATCGTGTCTCTTCTAGTTCTGCACAGGGCTGCGCGAGCATGCTTATTTTCAATCCTTTCACTAAGATATAGGGATACTTAGGAAGGATGATGGAAGTAATGTTATCAAAATCATTATGAACAGGTAACGGAATCAATTTATAGTAATTATAAGTTTCATTATTAATTAAAGGTATATGCATTATGAATTTAACCTGGTTTTGCTTTACATAAGCTTTAAGCTCGATACTTTGCTCTATTTTAACAATATTCTCTAAGTTTACAGGATACACTAATTTATTCGTAATTTCTATTTCTTTAAGGATATACACAAGTTCATCAGTATCAATAATTGATTGATGCAAAAGTTTAATTTTTGCAAAAGATAATGCGGTTTCAATCTCATTCAACTTAGTATAAATTATTTGAAAATTATGTGTAAAAATATTATAAAAATGAATTAACTTATGACTTAATAATAATGTTTCCGTTTTATTTAAATTTATATTAATTTCATTAAGTTTTTCTTTAATTTGAATGAAATTGCTTCCTGTAACATTTATAATATTGCTAAATTTTCCCATCATTTCCGTAATGACAGTCACCTTATAATCCATAGCGTTTTGCTTGTTATTTAATTTACTAATTAACTGTTCATATTTTATGGCATCGTCATTATCCATATTACCAGTAATTGCTTTAATAAAAGAACCAATTGGGTTAAGTAAACCACGTTTTATTCTAACTGATGGCACTAATTGCTTATATTTATTAATAGTAATATTCATTATAAAATCTGTTTGAATTTGTGCCTCTTTAAAATCTAAATCAAAATTCTTAATATTAAAACAACTATTTACGTATTTCTTTAATTCTATATAATTATTTAAATTTAATTCTAAATCCTCGTATATAGGTTCTAAATCTAATATCTTAATAACTATCCATGTGTCGTACGTAATTACGGCATTTCCTTCTTTTAAAGGTAGAAGGCCTGGATTGTCTCTAATCTGCTGCACGTGAAGGGCCTGGCTGAGGATCGCCTGAGCTACCAGCAGTACACACCTGCGAAGGGCGTTTTATGTCTTTAATCGGAACTGTAGTCTTTCGTTTTTGAGTAACGATAGGTACCACGTTCCTATGAACTGGTCCTGCTACCTGAGCTTTTTGATAGCGGGGTTTATCCTTGCTACGATGTGTATTTACGCCTTTTATAAATACCGTATCGCCTAAATCAATGTCTATTTCTTTTTCACCACCTCGTTTATCGATGGTTTGCTGTTTTTGATCAATTATTTTATTTGTTAAATATTTATAAAGATATCTAGTTTTTCTAACATGATCTTTAACTAACTGTTGAGTATACTGTTTATTAAAATCTACGTGAAATGCGTCATTTGACTCTGTATGACCGAAAACTACCTCGAATGGCGTTAATCCCGTTGCACTATGTATGGTATGGTTATATGACATTATTGCATATGTCATTACTGATGCGGCGTCGGTAATCTTCCGTTCATATTTCGCTATTCTATATATTTCTATGATAGTAGAATGAAAACGTTCTACTATTCCCATCGAATTTGGGTTATGCGGTGTCCCTATGTGTATTTTAATCTTATAAAATGCTAATAACTCTTTTAATAAAGTATTGTTAAATTCGGCGCCTGGGTCTGCGCTTATTTTTGATGGTACACCGTATAATGAAAAGTATTTTATCAGTGCTCTTACCACTTCGGGGGTTGATCTAGTATCAATTTCGAATGCTTGACCTAATTTACTAAACGCGTCAACTATAGTAAGGTAATATTTTCCTTCTATAGTAAATGTGTCGATGAATAATTCCTGAAAAGGGTATTCTTGAGTCTGTGATAACTGTAATTCCGGTTTTAATGGATTTCTGTCGTATTTCATTCTTTTACAAATTTCACACGAATTTATCACACTCGCTACTGTTTGATCCATGTTATTCCAATAATACGTTCGTTTTAAATGAATTAATGTTTCTTTAATACCTCTATGACTATTTTTACCTTCATGATATTTTAAAACTATTTCGCGTTGTTCCTGTTCGTTACTAACATAGATAACGCGTTTTGTACATTCATAAAATTTAACTGTTCCCTTTTTAAAGAGATTAATTGTAGCTGCGGTAAATTGTTTTCTATGCGTTTCGTTTTCGAAAAAGAAAAAGTATTTTATTTTTGGTTTAGTATACTCTTTAAGAAATTGTTTAACAAGATTTACATTATCTAAAGGTAAGTGTACTTGCATTATTTTTTGTCTAATTCTATTTGTGATTTTAACTGATAATTCATTTCTATTCCAGGGAAATACGAGAACCTGATTGGGCTTCGTGTCCACGGCTTCTTGTAAAATAAGTATACCTTCTGTGTCTATATCTTCAGCAGAATGTATAGTACTACTAATATCATTTTTTGATTTTTCAGATGCAGTTATGGTGCTACTTCCTATAGATAAAATACTATCGGTTTTTTCTGAATTTGGAGAAATTTCCATTGGGGTTTGATTTATATTTTCTAAATTCTTATTTGAATCTAATGGTACATTTAAATTACGTCGAGGACTATGATTACTTTTATCGACGTTTACGATCATTGATATATTATCCTTTTCGCCTAATGCGTTAATCCTAATTGGCTTTGAACAATCAGGAGATTGTAAAATCGGTGTTTTAATTAATAATTGTTTATTCTTTTCAAAATCTTCTACATGAATGATTGGAATTTTAGATGTTTTAGTAATTAAAACTTGGTTTTTCATGTCAATTGTCGCTTCTAATTTTGTTAATAAATCTGAGCCTACGAGACCATCGTATCTCTTGTCTACACTATATATATAAAATTTA
This sequence comes from Colias philodice, assembly GCF_061535455.1. Lineage (NCBI taxonomy): Eukaryota > Metazoa > Arthropoda > Insecta > Lepidoptera > Pieridae > Colias > Colias philodice. Next base: position 7,179,682 of record NC_143090.1, read on the forward strand.
TGTGAATCTGAACTTTTAAATGTTTCAGGTAAATTTGTTTTTATTACTTCGTAATGTACACTTTGTGCGTGTGTACTTACTACCGTAAATGGTTCATAAAATCTTTGCTTAGAATAAAATTGTTTTGCCTTTTCGGGGCTAATAAAAGACCTGTCACTACCGGTGTCTATTAAGAAACGTGAATTTAATTCCGGTATTACGATATGCGGTAATTTAAGAATGCTATTGCAATAGTTTAAATTTATCTGATTGTCTGAAGCATTTTCGGGAAGATTTTCCTCGCTAGGATTTAATAGTTCAACCTCATAATATTTGTTTTCGTTATCCATGCACATTTCGGGTGGCGGATTTACATAGAAATTTGCTTCATCTTCATAATTTTCGTCTTTTAACATGTTTTGTCTTATGGGCGGCGCGGTGCGCATAGAAACATCAGAATCTTGTAATGGATTCTGTTTGAATTGATTAGGTATACCAAATTTAAAATTTCCTGTATTAGGAATACCGTATTTAAAATTATTAAAATTATTCGTTTGTGGACGCAATTGATTTGTGAATTGGCCAAAACTTCGGTTCGGTGGTAATTGATTAAATGTAGGGGGTTTATATCGCGTATTTTGATTAAAATTTGGTCTGTATCCCTGCGGTTGGTTAGGAATACCGAATTTAAAATTATTATTACCTACTGGCTGGTTAAATTTATTATTTGAAATCGGTTTAAAGTTAGGTATAAAGTTAGGTTGTATTGGACGCATTTGATTGTGCGCGTTGCCTTTATATTGACTAATGAAGTTCACCTCTTCGGTGACGGTGCTTAAGGCATTTTCTAAATTAGTACATCCTTTTAAACGGACTATCCTAATTAAATCTTCCGGTAAATTATACAAAAATACGTTTAATGCGGCGTTATCGTAGATTATGTTTTTCGCGGATTTTATACCTGTGTCTGTCAGCCTATTGACTTTGGCTGCCAAACTACTTCTAATACTTTGAATTCTCTGACAAAATTGATTATACGATTCGCCATTTCTTATTTTTAATGACTCTAGCTCTAACGCTATGCATTCCTCGGATCGTGTATCCCCGAAATGTTGGGAAAGGAGAGTTTTTAATTCCTCCCACGATACAATATCCTGGTGTTCGCTTAGTAGACTGGCCGCTTTACTAACTAGCCTACTTGTAATAGCATGAAAAAGGTACTCGTTCTGATTGCGATTCCCTTCCACTTTAAAATTTCTTATAACGTACTCACTCTTTGATATAAATAAATTTAATAAACTTTCACTACCATCATATTTTGGTATTATATTAAGGATTTCTTGTGGAATTAATTTGAAAGATTCCATTTTTAATTTTTATAATTTATAATTTCAAAACTAACAATATATTACTCTTAACCTAATAAGTACTACACGATGTAGTTATTATATGCAACCTAATTATGCGAGCCTATTTTTGTGCTTAACAAAACCAGATTAACATATATGTTCCAATGATGTTGATTGGAAATGGAAAAATGAGACAAGACAGGGAAGTGAAAAGGTTTACTCACAAGCTGCTCATCTGCATTCTCCCTGAGTTACACTGTACACTTCACTGCACGACACTTTACACGATCACTTGACGTATTTTTATTAGGTACGAGATTTTCACTTCTGCGTAAAGACAGTTCCTTTCTACTTATACTTTCGCGTAACTGATTTTCGAGTTTTTCACGAAGATAGTAGAGGATTGCGGAATCCTATCGACTTTCCTTTCACTTAATTATTCGCGGAAACTGATTTTTGAATTTCCAGCGAAAACAGTAATATAAGGATTCAATAAGGATTTCCACGTGAAAATCCTACCGGCTGCGCCAGTCAAGTTCGAGCGACCGCGTGATGTCTTTTTAAAAAAAGATTTATTTAATTTATAAGACTTTAATTAGTGTCTTTACAGTGAGATGGTTAAAGTATAACTGACGAAACTTAGACTAAAACAATATCATGGTATGAAGATCTCGTCTTCTTGGAAATGATTAAGGATGTCGTCGCGACGGTCGAGTGGGCGATTCTCCATAATCATTCCCTTACAAATCATAACACTGAAACAAAGTAAACACATTCCTGCACGTATTACTATTTATGTAAACTGTTAAAATATAGAGTCAGCGGGTTTTGGCTGCATAACTAGCTACGTAAAAGTATGAACAAAATAAATATAACCATTCGTTATTTTGTAGATAAACAACTGCAGGCAGATTAATTTTGTATACAGAATACATATAGAATAATGATTGTCAAAAATATGTTATAAATTTAGGCAATTTGTAAAATATATTTCACAAGATATGGATCGGCTATGGAGCCGCGGACCAGTTCTACACATGTATATTCTGATTCATTAATGTACGTACAAATGTAACATTTTAGAAATGCATTCCATACTCTTTGTGTAACAATAGTGGAATGTTGTAAATAGCATGTACACATCGAACACACCCGTCAAGTCCGTACAACTAGAGTTAACTAGGCCCTTGTGTATCCACTGGCTAATAAAACAAAAACAAACATCGGACTGTCGTCGCCAAGCAAATGCCACGGTGATCACGTAAACGAAATGTCTAATGTCAACCATTGAACAACCAAAACAACATATTGTTCGTATGCATAATGGGTTTGCTCGTTTGTTTTTATACGTTCGGAATTCTCAGTAACCTGTACGAGTAACAATATTGACGCCTACAACAATGAGACGATACAGGAGTGTGTTTAGTACATACAATATCATGCTCCTATGTAGGAATGGGAATACAATACCTTAGCTATCGTATTTCTTATAGCATGCATCTTACAAATTACTTTATGTAAGTATACTTCTACAAACTCTACCATTCGGTTTTTGTATCACAGCTTGAGCATATTTAAACAGTACTCAGATTATAATATGTATTAATAGTAATTAATACAATCATCTATATTTATATCCACTACAATTGAACTCCAAGAAAAAAAAACTTTTTACGACCACTTACATCTTGAACAAGTTAAATCTCTGCAGGGTACAGTTTAAATATAGCCAGATTCCGTGAACCTGGCGCGTAAAAGCGTCAATGAATTACACGGGATTAGCTGAAAGTTATAACATAGTTCTGCGGTAGGTAGAACAAATCGGAACGTTCTGTGAACCGCTAATCCGAAACATGTGTGACAAAAAATAACAAAGATAAGGCTACGCGCAGACATACAGCGTTCTGCGTTCCGCGTTCTGCGTTCTGCGTTCGTCAGTTCTGCGTTCTGCGTTCTAGCGCACACAGGAGCCGTTCAAGACTTTTGCGTTCTATTTCGTGACTCTCCGCACGTGAAACATGTCTCTCGAAAGTTCATCTTCCGAAGATGAAGCCTTGCTTTTGTGGAGTCTAGAGGAGTCAAAAAAAAGTAGAAAATGTTGGGTACACCCTATCAACACGAAACGAGATGATATGGGAGAATTTAGTATTCTTATGCCTGAGCTGCTTCAAGATGAAGAGAGATTTTATATTTATTTTCGAATGTCAATAAATAGCTTCAATGAGTTACATGACTATGTAAAATCTGAAATAGAAAAATAAGATACCAATTGGAGAAGACGGACCAGCCATAGCGAGAACGCGAGTTCTTTGTAATTCTGTACAGAGAACGCGAGAACGCAAGCGTTCCGAATGACCGCCGCGGTCTAACTGCGTTCTGTGTGCGCCGGCGCTATAGATCCTTCACATTACAAAGAACGCGGAACGCAGAACGTAGAACGCGGAACGCAGAACGCTCTCTGTCTGCGCGTACCCTAAGGGTCAATTTCGAGAACGCTGCAACACATACCGACTACAAAAAGAGCATCAGATCAACAAGGATTGACAATGACAGGCGTTTAAGTGTGCTTTATTTATTTGTACATGTATTTCCTTTTAGCGACGCAGTGGGACAAAACAAGGAACTTTTAGATAAGTGTTACACGTCAGGATGAAGTGGTATAATATGGAAGGTAATAAGTTTAGCTCAAGGAGGAAGGTCGGGACAGCTACAGGATAGATGGAATTAGAATATGTTCTTAGTTCTCCGGCTGTCTCATTTGTGGTGGAGACCATTCTCACATGTCAGCTGTAATTTATTGGATATGTTTTGAATGGTTTAACTGATATACCGTTGTATTGCGAGGAAAGCAGTATATAATGCCATTTGCGATAGCTCTGAATGATCTAATGATCGTGCCATGAAATATGCAATAGCATTGAATTGTTTATTTATGCGACTATTTAATTGTTATCGTAATTTGTTCGTGACAAAATGCATTAAATTTTCTAACTTATTTCTTAGATATCATCTCTGGTATTATCCTCAGGTATGTTTTCTGTGGCCGGATATTATTGATGTTAAATCTCTAAAATAAGATAAAAAAGGTCTGTTAAAGCATATAAAGCGTAACGAAAACAACCCAAAATTAGCACATCTTCGTTTTTAGTTGTAAGGCACGACTCCTGTTATTTAATAAGAGAGATTAACAGTTCAACGTCCTCGTAAAGGCCAGGCACGATAGTTTCCAAATCGACAAGGGCACAGAAACTATCGAATGTGTAATTGAGTCGTCATGAGTCACTCACACATCTGCTGCGTAACGTGCACTGCTTCATCGCTATGGGGTATGTTACTGGCAAACTATAATAAAAAAAATATAGAGACAATAAAAAAATTAAATTTAAAATTGTTTGATAATAACGGAGTGTTACATCAATCTCTAAAATTGCATCAGGAGGTTTTTGTAAAATCCTGGGGTTATAAAATTACGTTTTGCGTATCAATTTCGTTTCCTGGGAATCATAAAAATAATAGGCATAACGGTCGAATTACAAATTACAATTTATGTAATGCAATTTTATAAAACTGAATTTCGTGTGATACAGAAACAACCAACAAACTCATTACTTGTCACAATAATATACCTAATTAATATTAATAATCCATATTATAAACAGCTACATACATCAACGCGTTCTTATTCCCCGCGGCATACTATGCTTAGTTCCGGTACTCTCTTGTTTTGCCCCTCGGTTACCGTGTGGTGTATTATTTAGCGAATACTAAGGGACTCTTTTAATGGACTCCACAAAACTACGAAATGAGGGGAGAAAATATTAGATTTCTTATCGACACAAAACAGCTATAGAGCGTATTAACATACTTCAGGTAAGAAAGGTTTTAAAAGAATATTACTCCCTAGAGTTGAGTACAGTAATTAACGAAATTTAAATTTTATTTTAGTTGCATTTATTTTCGTTAGTGCACCTCATTCAATTATAATTTTTCTCGTTTATGTAATATATTGAGACGGGTGTATCATGAAGAATTAATTAAAATTAAATTAGATTTATTTATCTTAATTTGCTCTATCTCTAGTATCTCTCACATACTATATCCCTACCAGGTAGCCTGAAAGAAAAATAAAGCTGAATAAAAAAAAAGAATACCGCAAGTAAGTTTAATATTAAAATATAGCAAATAAAATTAAAGGATTTTAACATTTCAAGGTACATAGATTTTATATTTAATTAGAAGAATAGAGATAGAGCTTTTGCTACCGTTTGCAAAACCATTTTAGAAGTTGATATATTTCTCCTATTAAAATATTATGATTGGATATCACATTCTTATATTACACGGACACATTATTATTTTTTCCTTATATCAAAATTATAATTACCTACCCCTAGCAGGAATATAATTATGCCATCAAATTGAGACGCTTCATTTTCCCAAATAATAACATCTGCGTATAATTACAATAATTTATGATGATTTTATACGCTAAAGTTTAATATGGGCGGTATACACCACGAACGAAAGTATCATGATTAGTAGTATTTTACAAAATTGTCAGCTTTACCTCAATGCGGGTGTGGTAATTATCACTATTATCATCCCACGTCACCATTGTTCGTTGTGTACAGATAACACAGGGTGGCTTTGAATTATAGCCAATATATTTGTTGCGCTGAAAGTTATATTGGTTCTTTTAAAACAAAGAAATATAATTTTGAAAGTGATAATTTAAGAGCTAGTAAAATCAAATAATACGATTCTTTTGATCTGGACTGTTATTTAAATACAAGGAAATAATCTTAAGTATATAAGTTAAAACTTAGAATTAAATATAGTTCAACAATAGAAGTTCAAAATGTAAATAGGAAAATACTATAAGTTTTGATAATTAATGTTGTGAGTTTTTATTTTGAAAAAACTTCAAAAATTTTGCATCCTCCTGTATAAACCCATTATATACGTCACGAAGTAATCGCCTGCATATAGGAGATGTTAATTAACTAATATAGATACTAATGCACACATCTGAATAACCGTGACATTAATGATTATCCCAGAATTAACGTTGAATGTATTCTCCATAATGCTCGTATGCCGGCTGTAAAATTAATACAATTAATGTAGCCACCATAATTATAAGATCCTTTTTCACAGACCGTTCAAATTCACCGTTATATTTCTTATGAATTTTATGATATGACAATAATCAAAAATCTTTTTAGGATAACATTTTATCATATCCTTCATGAATTATTCAAATTAAAAAGCATACCCACAGAACTTCATTTCGCGATTCTGAATGCCAACATTTATCAGATACAAGATATCAGATTACCTATTACAAACAGCAATATATCTTCTAATAATAAAGGTGCGAGGGTCCCGGGGGAATAAATTATAATCTATGATACACATCTCTAGTCTGCCCGCAGATTCTACCCTAGAGACAGCTAAATGTGACAAAATAAATTATGGAATTTCCGAAAAATTGAATCATTGCCTCTAATAAACCTTTACCCAGAACTGGTAAGTTTTAATGGAAACGGATCACTCTGTAGAACTAATTCGTCAATTTGTCGCTTTCGAATAGGGGTAATGTAATTTGTTTTCAATATGAATGACTGCCTTTGTTATATTTATGAGAAACATTAAAAACTATCAGAATCCTTACTTTATCCTATATGAAGCTATACAAAAAACATTATTTTATAATATTTTCCTTTCATCATTAAAAGAAGATATTTAAAACATACGCTAAATCAATAACTATTTATAGCGTTGCTTATACCCAATTTTGACCCTTACAGTCATGACGCATTTGATCGTCTCCCATCACAAAAAAAGCAACAAACCATCCGAGACATCGAACAGTTAAACTAATGTTAAGAGATGTACACAGACAACAGTTAATAAACAAAGCGTTAAACAGTTTACCAGAATGGTCCATAAAGATGTGGAGTCAGACAGCGCATTCAGGCCTCCGTCAAATAGCTGCAGAGTTAACGATCTACACTTTGTGTGGATAACATTTATTATTATAAGTATGTACTCATATCATAATATTGTTAAATGCTATTGCCAACTACGATGAGTTTTCTATTAAAACCTATCCATTTCTATTAAACGCGCTTGTACAGTGCACTTAATATATGTATAAGTAAGTATTTACATTCGTCATATTTTTTCTGTGATTGTGTCAAACAAAAATTGCATTCCAACACAAGCAACTATCAAATCTGAAAATCAAAAACGTTAGGTAATTTTTGATATTAATTAATTATTAATTGAGCATACAAACTTATAAGCAGTATGATTATTATCTAAATCTAAAGCAACGACAAAAATATAGCTTTATTTTTCCGGCTTTTGATTCGCATTCTGTCTCGTCGAAGGATTCTTTTATAGTGCAGTAAAACCGCCTACGACATCCTCATGATATTCTGACCTCCGCCCTCCATCTTACCGAGTGTTATTGCAGCTACAACGCGTAATAACCTATCATTTAATCGGTTAGCAATTTATCTTGAAATACTGGAGATAGCAACGGAAAAACAATATTAAAGAGAAAAAGTTTAAGTGGCAATCACATAAATAAGTCATTAAGATGATAAGACAACGTTAATTATTCGATTACAATAATAATTTTAAGATAACATTTCAACAATAATCGAGGTTGGTACATAATTGATAATTATTATCGAATTATACTGCACTAAAAAGCAAATTGCACTTAATGCATACATGTACGACGAAATCCATTAGCCGGTACTTTCTGATTTCATAATTACCTGAATGAAAAGGAATATTTAAAGCATATTTCCGAGATTAAACGCCGTAAAAGCCGTCTGCAATGCAGTTATGCTCTGGCTGCCCTCCAGATTTGAGATTGTATAGAAAATTATACAAGCATCTCATGAAAGTCAAGATCGGATCGTGGTTCAGTTTAAAATATGACGACGTAAACGATACATTTAGAACGAAGTCATGTGAATAGGTAGTTAGAAAAATTGAGCTTTCAAACAAAGTAGGTATGCAAAAAGTTCAAACTCAAAGACGAAATTGTAAAAAGTACAGTAAATGATTTACTGTAACGTTACCGTAGCTAAAGAACACTCATTAATACCTATTCATTATGCTACTGAAATGAATAGGCACATTAAATATAACAGAATAAACAACCATAGTGCATACTATTATAGTTCTCATCGATTATTCCATCAATAATTTCAAAACAGCTTGTTATTTCATGTCAATGAATCTATTGACCTGACAACAAAAGGGTCCATTCATTCCTCTGCTGACCAAATAATGTAAAAATCAAATGCACTCATAATATAATAAAACAAATATTTGTAAAATATTCCATATGCAATATAGAAAAACAAATAGAATCGACTGCAATTTCGCTGGTTGAATTAATATTTATTGTTTGTATCCGCATATCAATTTGCAGACATCACTCATGACGATAACGCGCCCACTTTGTCTCAAAGTATTATGGCTGATAGCATCATCCACCTTCATATCATGAAGGTTTATTGCTTCGAATCGTTTTACTTATTGAGTTTTATTAGCAAAACATTTATCCTTCTTGAAGTATAATATAGGATTGCTATTTCTGCTCTTTTTTCACTATATCAGCGGATAAAAATCCTATTAAATAAATCTCTTATATCAATGAATGTAATTCAATCTTAGATAAGACAAGAAGAAACGGGTAATCATCTCATTTGTTTTATTTATACAATATAAGTAGGAATACCATAATTCTGCTCGTAGCTTTTCAGTTTTATGCATATTATCATGCATATTATGTATGTACTTAAATAAACTGCATCTAGCCGGGTGATACAGCTTATAAGGCTGGGTAATTAAAAATGCAATACTGCACTGTCATGACTAGCATTTCCTATTTATTTTGCATAACGTTTATTTAGAATGGATGTCACCAGCTCATAACTAATTGATAACGGACATGCAGTGCGCCAAATGCGAGAGACACAAAATCAATAATCCTATGATTGATGGTGCAGAATTTTAATTAAGCTTCCATCACCCTGTTAGCCGACAAAATGAGCTTATAATGGCGTACATTGAATACACGGATGTTATCAACGCAAACTAGCCTTCACACGTCGCGAATATTGCACAAATATCAGCTCATATGCTTTATATTTAATGTCATGTGTATTATGAGGCATTAATTATAATGACTAATTGTATTCATCCGTTACACTAAATACGGCTTTAGTTATCTTATATTCAATGCTGTGGTAACTTAGTTATGTTAGACCGTATATTTTTTCTGAACAGGTTTAATTTTTTCTCTACATTTCTCTACATTTACATGCCATATTAAAATCAAACTTCCGTTAATTTTATTATAAAGAACGGTAAAAAATCAAACAAACCAAAAATATAATTCCAGAAACTGTCTTTTCCCGTAATTTAAAACAAATATATTCCCATTTTAAAAGCGAAATATTATCAACTTAACATGCAGCCATGTCATGAAATTTCAAGAGCTTTTTAAAAATTGCTCCTCATTTAATAGCGATTGCAATTCCGCTTCAAGTGTGCGATACTTGATATTATTCCATTCGACTTTTACGTCACGTGTTATGTTTTAATTTTTTGTGTCCCAACATAAGTGTTATGCGAGAAAAAATGGTCACCAGATGTAAAATTGAACTAATATATTATGGCTAATATAAATTTGGGTGCGACGAATTGCCACAACACCCCGAGTTCGACCCCTGCCGAGAAAATGAATAACCATGAAATTACTCATAAAACTTACATTAGTAAGGCAGTTTATAAAGCCCAATAGTCCATGTGGTCCACTCGTAAACCCGAACTGACTATAAAAAATAGTTAAGAGCAAGCTGTACTTAAATAAGAGACCGGTAAATTTTGATAGCGTCATACAAATATCGTCTTATTACGGTTTTATATGAAACGTTTACCGCTCAAACAAAACGTTAACCGAGATATAGAATACAATGATGTACGTGAAAAAAGTATTAATTTAATTTAGTTTGAACAATATTAAAAACTCTCTTCTATCGTCTCTCCTTTTAAAACATATTTTGTACACGACGTTTTATTGTTGAATTTTATTATAACATATTAATTGCTCTATCAAATTGAAATGAAATACATCAGTGGTATGTTAATAATGTACATAGTTGGTACTAAACCAATCATTCAAGTCCTATTTAACATTAAAGCCTTATATGTAGGATTATGGGCAGATATAATATTATGCGCCGTTCCATTTGATGTCAGGCTTTGAATTTAGAAATGAAAGTATGTAGTTAAATATCATTTTGAAATAATTATTAATAACGATTATAATATATTTCACTGTTTAACTTACTTTCTACGTATTATTAAATGACATATTATAATCTTTGAGCTACCAGATACTTTCCGTATTTGATATTTCATAATAGCATACCCTAGCATACCATAAAAGTAATTGGACAGCCATTTTTCAAGGCATGCCTCCTTGTCATCCGCTTTCCAGTCCACTGGCTTTACAAAGAGTCTGGCCACCGTGACAAGATGAGGTGTCAACGTATGACAAACGATATGCCATCTCGAGCGGCAAATGAGAAATCTAATTTCCTACTCATACCTTAATAATATATGGTGCAGCCACCGGCTATTTTAAGATTATGAGCAACAATATTAAGAAATTTCGTGGCATTTGCTAATTGCAAAAACGAAAAAAGCATAAGGAAGGAGGATCAAAGAAAAAATTTCAATGTACTCAGGTATATTTTTAAAAGCTCTCGCAAATTCGCAAGTAGTTATACGTATACAATTTGCATTTGTCATATTATTCAATTAAAATTATAATATACGCACATCATAGTAACACAACGTTCATTAATCAAAACATAACGGATTGTAAACAATGACACACAAAAAGCTCCCGAGGCTCAGATATTATAATCTATTCTGGCATTTCTAAGAACACACGAAACAAGTGTCATTACAATAAATCTCGCCTTTTTATTTCCCAATCAATATACGCTGATTTATAATAGAACCAGCCTTGTTTACATTATGTGAACATTATAACAAGGAAACTGTTGCATTGATGTATTCATAATTTCCGCTGTCGACGGGCACAAACCATAAACCATGGTCAAAACGTATTGTTACCGAACACAATAACTTTAATGGAGATATTAATAGGCGAGAAGAATAGACACTCAGTTTATTAATAGATACATGTCACGATATGAAAAAATGTTCTCTCATTCTTTTCATTCAATATTTAGATAATAAATAACTTGTGTATCCAATAAAATTTGTCTTTTAATGTAAAAGAGCGAACGATCGAAAGTTTGGAACGATTATTCGCCAAATAGTATTAGGTATCTATTTGAACCGACCGTTATAGGATCACTCAGTTAATCCGTAGACACTAATCACGGTATACGTATACAATTACTATTTACTACCCACTGTATAATTTGGAACACGATTCAGCAATTTAGTGTTCTGTTGTGTTTGATCGTACAATACATTATCAATTTAGATACTAAATACTTTATAAGGTTTTTTATAAAGCAAATTAGGTATTTTGTAGTTTTGATAGCTGTTGGAAAAATAAAATATTTGCCGTCTGTAGAGTATTAGAAATAGGTATTGATTTTAATAAAAGATTGATAAATCACGTTTCAAATATTTAATATATCTATACAAATATTATAAAGAGGAAAGGTTTGATTTTTTGTTTGTTTGTTTGTTTGTATGAATTGAATAGGCTCCGAAACTACTTGGCAGATTTGAAAAATTCTTTCACTGTTGGAAAGCTACATCATTTCTGAGTGACATAGGCTAGGTTTTATCCCGGAAATCCCACGGGAACGGGAACTATGCGGGTTTTTATTTGAAAACGCGGGCGAAGCCGCAGGCGGAAAGCTAGTATATATATATTTAGCTTTATTTAGCTCAATTAAAAAAAAGCTCGTAGGAAAAGATGGGAAAAATATTGTAGGTGTGTGTATGTAGTAACTTCCTCATTGTCATAAAAAAAATTCAAGAATTTCTTTCCAGATTCCTGTTTATTTTTTTAAACCAACATGTACCTACCTATTTGCGTGACGGTATGTCACCTGTGTATATTAATGGCAGTCCTCTTAAACAAGTAGTAGAGTTTAAATATCTAGAGCATATTGTGACAGAAGATATGAACGATATACAGGGTGTACCAAAAAGTAGTGATGAACGGAAGCTGAGAGGTAGAGGACCTAGAGGGCTATCCGAATCACCCCCATGTATGTAATGCGATTTTTCGTATTTTCGGAGTTATGACGATTTTTTCAATTTTTCACCTATCGCCGAGTACGATGATATTTTCACTCATGCTGACGTCAATGATTGCGGAAGATGCTTGATTTTTTTTGTGTGCTAAGCTGAAAAATAGGCCAATTCAGTATGGTAACATTTACTATCGTTAGATCTTTGAATGGAATAAAAAAAAGAATGAAATGGCAAGAAAGATAAAATTACCCAGTATGTTCACCACTTCAAGGGCCCGTAAAAAAATAAAATCACATAAAAAAAGTTTTCCGTTTGACTTTTAAAAACTTGCTCTATCTATCAGATAGCTACCCTGAAAATTTCATTTTATTATTCAGAAGGCTTCAATCGAATAATTTAAATCTAAATGTGGTAAGTGCAAAAATTGAATTAACATGATGATCATTAAAACCAATAAATAGGTGTTTAATTACCAGAAATTTTTAAAATAACCCCGCTGTTGCTCAATGCAAGTGCGACATCACCGTAAAAAGTAGTCTTTTAAATGTCTGAATGCCCTTTTATCATTTTTAATGGTTTCTTCTGCTACTATGAATTTCCGGGTTATTTCGTCCAAATTGTGGCAGTCTCTCGTCTTTGTAGTATCCCCACGGAAAATAATCAATAGCGTTTATGTCCGGGGACCGTGCAGGCCAGGCTAAAGGGCCAAGATACCCTGAAAGATGGATTGGTCGTTGCAGCCTGCGCATGCGCCGGTGAAGCCTGCCTTAAAGCCTGGCCTCCACGGTCCCTCGACCTAAACCCCATTGATTTGTTTCAATGGGAATATTAAAAAGACTTCGGCTACTTGAGAGAATGCCACAATTTAGACGAAATAACCCGGAAATTCATAGTAACAGAAGAAACCATTAAAAATGATAAAAGGGCATTCAGACATTTAAAAGACAACTTTTTACGGTGATGTCGCACTTGCATTGAGCAACAGCGGGGTTATTTTAAAAATTTCTGGTAATTAAACACCTATTTATTGGTTTTAATGATCATCATGTTAATTCAATTTTTGCACTTACCACATTTAGATTTAAATTATTCGATTGAAGCCTTCTGAATAATAAAATGAAATTTTCAGGGTAGCTATCTGATAGATAGAGCAAGTTTTTAAAAGTCAAACGGAAAAATTTTTTTATGTGATTTTATTTTTTTACGGGCCCTTGAAGTGGTGAACATACTGGGTAATTTTATCTTTCTTGCCATTTAATTATTTTTTTTATTCCATTCAAAGATCTAACGATAGTAAATGTTACCATACTGAATTGGCCTATCTTTCAGCTTAGCACACAAAAAAAATCAAGCATCTTCCGCAATCATTGACGTCAGCATGAGTGAAAATATCATCGTACTCGGCGATCGGTGAAAAATTGAAAAAATCGTCATAACTCCGAAAATACGAAAAATCGCATTACATACATGGGGGTGATTCGGATAGCCCTCTAGGTCCTGTACCTCTCAGCTTCCGTTCATCACTACTTTTTGGTACACCCTGTATTATGTACAAGATATTAAGAGGGAGCGTAGGGCATTGGCAGTCCGCTGCAATATGCTAGCACGGAAATTTTCTCGTTGTTCTCCACAGGTTAAAATTACTTTATTTAAGGCGTAGGTGCTGTCAGACATTTTATACTTGCAGCTGGCTATCAATGTCCTACGTGTACAATATAATAATGGCTTCAGAGTACAGACTGTTGGGGCTTCCACGCTTCTGTAGCGCGTCACAGATGTTTGCAAATTGCCGGACCGACGGTTTTTACGCGATAATGAGGAAAAGGGCAGCATCTATGATGGAGAGAATGTGTGAGAGTTCCAATGGTATTCTGAAGACATTAATTGAGAAAGTAGAAGGTCCATTCCTTAAGCGGTGGGCAAATTTACATCGTAGGTACGCAATATTATGTGGACAGGTAATTTAATAATTATTAAATTGTATGAATTTAATTGTATGGAATGTAATTTTATAATACTTATTACTAACATAGTTTTTTAAGGTTAATGTATACTAACACAAATATGGATGAATATCTGAAAATAAAAAATTATTTATTTGTTTCCATTATTAATTGGTTCTTCTATAGAAGATTTTTTTTTTATGAAAACGCACAAAACATAAATACATTTAAAAATAAAACATTAAAATAAAGTACTAACATGTTACGAAAGCTTACCATTATTTTGACGTACAAATTAGTTAAGGTATTTATTTCGAAAATACGGGGTTAACCATAGAAATCTAAATAACATGTGTCTTGTTATTTAGATTTCTATGGGGTTAACGTTTCTAAGGCAAGATAAAAATATCAGTAGCGAGTGCGTTAATATCCCTTTGTTATTTAATGAAAGCGATCTCAAGACGCCTTCCACCCACGGTTATCAAACGTAGAGACAGAGCCATAAAGTGTGTCAAATTAAAAAACCCTTTGAAGTCACCGTGGACATAATCGGATACGAAAATAAAAAGATCGTTTCGAATTCGAGACATGTGTCCACATGTTACTAAGCGACATACCGTGTATAATGTGAGAAGATAAAGTATGCACTATTCTTAGGGTTGTTGATACTAAGTATCAATCTATACTAATATTATAAAGCTGAAGAGTTTGTTTGTTTGAACGCGCTAATCTCGGGAACTACTGGTCCAATTTGAAAAATTTTTTCAGTGTTAGATAGCCCATTCATCGAGAAAGGCTATAAGCTATAAAAGGTATATTAAAAGTATATTAAAAATAAAAGGTATATTATCACGCTAAGAGCAACAGTAGCGAAGCAGGTAAAACCGCGGGGCTCAGCTAGTACTGTGATAATACTATTAACACATCATACATTTTATATCAAGTCTTGATATAAAATGTATGATGTGTTAATAGTATTATCAAGTAACTATTCTCTAATCTGTGGTATTATCACAGTATTACAATAGGAAATAATATTGTAATACTGTGGTATTATACTTAAATATTATGACTCGGTAGGTAGGGGTAGGGGTCACTTCCAACTTTCCAAGTGATAAGGCCGCCTAATAAACTATACTTTTCTTGTTTTGTTTTGTTTAAATTAGCAATAAGTTAAATATAATTGTACTAAATGTATAGTTTTATTAAAGAGTAATAAATAAATAAAAAGGGGCAAATTTACTGACCGTGATCTTAAGTATTTTTTTTATCATCGCTTATTTCAGCTTCTTTCCTTTCTTTGTCAGGACCACTATTTTCCATCATAGAATGTGTAATACCTACCTACCTTACAGCTTCTACTTGCGATTTTTGATATTGAGTCGAATAATATTATATTATTAAATACGAATTGAGTTATTGTTAAGATATAATATGATTGATATTATATTTTGAATAATAATTACGAAGGTAACCCTATTTCTTCCATCAGCGACCCCTTAATAATTATTGTCCACACTCAAGATGGTTTATTTTTACTCTATGCTTTATTATGACTCGTGAGGGTTGTTTTACAGCGTATTTGTGATTGTGTTCAAAAAACTTATTTATTAGTAAGAAAGAAAGATTATTGTATTGTGTCCATATTGCTATTCATAAAGATAACTAACCTAATTTATATAAAACTAGCTGCGCTCCGCGGTTTCACCCGCGTGGCTCCGCTGCTGTTGGTCTTAGCGTGATGATATTATGTATTATCACAGTATTATATCTAACACCGAAAGAATTTTTCAAATAGAATTTTTCAAATAGAATTTTTCAAATCGGACCAGTAGTTCCTGAGATTAGCGCGTTCAAACAAACAAACTCTTCAACTTTATAATATTAGTATAGATATCGAATCGTAGGCAAGTTCTCTCTACTTTTTCACATAATATTATTAGGTAAGTTTAGAAGTATCCGAAAAAGTTTGTAAACACTAAAACTATGTGCACTGTTTCTATTAAAATCTTTAATAATTTTCTTTCAACACTTGTCTTTATTTTTAAATCGGATGTACATTACCTCTTCACCTACAGGCTACAGTATAATATTATGCCTATCGCGGTAAGAGAATATTTGTTAATATTTAGTGAGATGAAAATTGAGTGAAAGATTTACGTTATTATAATGAGTTTATTAAAATATTTATATTCAAAGTAAAAAAAAATAAGTTCAGGATGTTTCAAGTTCTCATGAATACTTACTGCAATGTTTCAGGTACAGATGATATAGATGGCGCTGCGATAAGAAATATTATTTATTTATTGTCATTAAGTAAACTATTATAACTTGTCTATATTCTGAATAAATTAATACGCAACTAAAATATATAGTTTACTTAAATAACAAAGGTAAATAGTTTTTATTTTTGTATGAATTCAGCATCTGTGGCTGTAAGAATTATTAAACATAACGACAGACGTCAAAATCATATGGGATTGACATTGAAATCGAAGTCAAACTAACGTCAATGTCATTATTCGTTTCAGAAATCAGTTTTATTATTTTCCGAAATATTTATTTAAAATTCATTCAGTTTATACTTTAAATATCGAAAACATAAATACGTGTTCATTACAACATGAACTGCTTGTGGCGACGAGCCGTTCCAAGGTTATTTCGTGTAATCACTCTACCCAGTATAAATAAAAATCCTGTGCAAATATTATCCTTCTGCTCTCTACATGCTACTCATAATTTTCAATTAAAACCGACTACTTGCACGTATAGCGCACTTCGTCACAAATCAAAGAAGGTAATTAAATAATTATTTAACATTAAAAAAAACATAACCTTAACCGTAAACCTTAAATTTATATAACTTCTACCGAAAGTAGCTGTCCAAACATTTCTCTATATTTTATTATGTTAATTATTTTAAAATATCTAAGTGTTCAATTTCATTCCATACATATTATTTGGACTTAAACTAAATAAAGTATGGGTTTAGTTATATAATTATATAATTTATTTTTTTAATAACTGAAACATATTCATAATTTCATTATATACCATTCACCTGCAAAAACAAGAATTTATAATTTTGTGATCAAAGATACATATTGAATACATTTACAGAAACAAGATTATGATTCTGATGATGAACAAGAATTTGACGAAGCTGATCAGTCTTTATCTAAAGACTCAAAAGTGATGAAACTTACCACTACATCACTTAGAACTGATGCAGTTCTGAAATTAGCATTAGGTGTTGCAAGAAAGTAAGTTTATTTAAAGAAAATATCTGTTTTTAATTTATTTCTGAAGGACTCATTTTAATGATGATTGCTTTATTTTTTTCTGATATAACATGATTTTTTTTCTACAGCAAAATTGAAGAGCTATTTTATGAAAGCAAAATTAGAGTTAATGGGAAGAAGATATTAAAGAAAAGTACACCAGTAAGTATATCTTGATAGGATTTTTACATAAGTAACATGTTTTAGCATTACAAGATATATTCTTATATATAAAATTCTCGTGTCACAATGTTAGTCTGCATACTCCTCCGAAACGGGTGGACCGATTCTCATGAAATTTTCTGTGCATATCGGGTAAGTCTGAGAATCGGCCAACATCTATTTTTCATATGTACCACGGGCGAAGCCGGGGCGGACCGCTAGTAAGATATATTATTTAAATATATTTTTATTTTAGGTAAGAGAAGACTATGAAATAGATGTTATTAAAGGTGTGAGTCCAAAAAACCCTGACCATATATTGGTTTCTAGGGTAGAAGTACTGAGTATGGCTGCTAAGGAAGATTCCATAGTTATAACTGTCAGAAGATTTAAGACTATACTAATAGAAAATTATGAAAAAGATCCTTACAAACCTTCAACAGCTGATAGTGATAATTAAGAAATGAATGTTTACTATTGTTTGTATTTATCAACTTAACCGATTTGTTCACAAGGGCTTTTTTACAAAATACTCTATGTAAATGATAGAAAGGTGAGTAGGCTTAAGGAATTAAGTTTTTGAGAAGTGAGGATTTTTGTTCAACAATTAAAAACCTTGATAAACAATGAAAATATTATTCAATATATTTTATTTTGTACAAATGTTGATTAATTATTAAAAAAATAATAGGCATATTCTGGAATTTTATTTACACAAAATATATATTACATAATATTATTAATTATTATATGAATGTATTCACCACATACAATTAACATAACATTGATTATTGAATTTTAATCTTAAAAAAATCTACAATGATGCAAAAAAGAGCAGTCTCTCTGACACATTGGTAAAAAATATCATACCTACAATAGACGCAAAATATATTATAAACATGATAGTTCTATCTTCACATTCTTATTAATCACATCTTATTTTTCTTCATAACAATTAACAATAGTTAAAAATATATGATTTATATGTCTAAATCAATATCACAGTCACTTTCAAACATTGATAATTGTGAACTGGACACCGGTTTTTTATTGCATGATTCACTTGAAATTTTCTTCATAACATTATCTGATAATTCTTGCTTCATATTATGTCCGTAAAATTTATTAATATCACATTTGCCAGCAAATGTAAATTGTTTAAGTTTATTTATACTGCTTGACTTATTAGGTGTTATTTCTAATTTATTTGATTTATCCACAATGTTATTTCTTATATTGTCAATTCTTATATTATTTTGTTCCTCAAACTCTTCCAGTTGTTCCTTCTCTTCTTTAATTTTTATTTCTTCTGAATTTTCATTTATTTTTTGTGAAACATGATTTAATGGTTTATTAGTTGTTACATTATCGTCTAAATCGAGAGCTGCCAAATTATCATTACTATCATTAAAATCTATCCCTAGGTCATTAAAAACGTCATTTACACTAGGAATAGCTTTAAGCATATTATTTACATCAACATCTTCACTATCACTTGCCGATTCATCTTTAGTATTGAAACTCTTTTTCTTTTTGGTATTTTTTCTTTTAATTCTCTTTATATTTGTGATTTGAGCACTTGTGTCAACTGAAACTTCTTTTCTTTTTCGTTTTGTAGTCGCCTTTTTTTGTACAACAGGTGGTTTCCTTTCATTTTTATTGAGAGTAGAATGTTTCATTAACGTTTTCGCTAATTTATTATTGATTGTGTTTTCTTTATCGTTTACACATGATTTACCAACTTCATCATTTTTATTGTTAAAATATGAACTAGTGATTACCGTGGCAGATAGAGGTACATTAATATCTTCTACATCATCAAACTTTGCAAATAGTGCATTACTCCCATTAACTATTTCATTTTCTAACGTTTTATGATCTACTTCAAGTAGTTTTGCATAGTATAATAATTCTTCTCGCCATATTTCTTCCAAACATAAACGAGTTAATAGCTTTCTGGCCATACATAGATACTCATAATCTGGATATTTATGAAATGTTGAATGTAATGCATCTTCAGTGTCTGACAAAGTACAATCCTGCATAGATATATCTACCAGAGATACTGCCATTATTGCATCAACGGGTAAAATTGTATTTCTGTACATTAGACGACAATGAGCTTGTGATAATCTGAAAAAGAACCATTTCAATAATGAGAATTTAAAATACATCTTTTATACCACACATTTAAAAAAAATATTGTTATATGGTAGTCTCATATCTGTTAACAATAAGTCGAATCTATATGCTTAAAAAATTATTTAATCCATTACCTGACCAGACTATCCAACATCCTAACAGTAGTTCGAGATGGATCTCTATACTCAGATTTCCTTTGCATCATATAATAATGCTGTAATATGGTATTAGCCGCCTTTGTCATCTCCATTTGCCGTGGCCCAATCAATCCTATGTACATCTGTAATAAATGGATCAGATTAATCTTATATATAAAAATGAATCGCAAAATGTGTTGGTAAGCGCATAACTCGAGAACGGCTGAACCGATTTCGATAACACTTTTTTTATTATATTCCTTGAAGTACGAGGATGGTTCTTATGTAGAGAAAACGTAAACATGTACCACGGGCGAAGCCGGGGCGGACCGCTAGTTAAAAATAAAAATAGATAAGTACCTACCTATTACTAGTACCTACCTATTACCTACCTATAATAATAATCGAAGCTATTTTATTATAAGAAATAATTTACTTCTACTACATATTTACAAACCTAACAAACCAAAACCTTTTATAAACAGTCGGTATAAATAGATAGAATTTCAGATTTACTTTACTAATAATACTCCATTTTTTAATTCTTTACCTGCAGTTTCTCTATACTCCATCGCTTTTTAGAATCCGAAGAATTGGCGCCACCGAATAAAATGTAAGATGACACCAACTTATCCCAATTTTTGTTTTTAGAGTCCAATAAAATGAATATTAAATCAAACCTAAAAAAGGAAATTACATAAAATATTAAACTTTTTCTATTGCTTTCTCATCCAAATAAAGAAAAGGGGTCAGTTCACAAAAAATGTTTTTACTAACAGCCAATAACAAAAAAGTATTTAAGTACCTAAAATAATAATTATTCATTGCAACTCTATAGTGGACTATGGCCTTATTTCATCTGTATTAAAATGATAAACATTACCTACTTAGCAGTGGTGTTCCGAGAGAAACATTAACACTCAGAGGTTGATCGGTTTGATAATTTCCTTTTGGGTTACAAGCTGCTATGACGGCGCATCTTGTGTTTAGTTTGCAAACTATACCAGCCTGTGGGATAAGAAAAATCTTACAATCTAATAATAAATCTAATAATACATGAAACAACAATAATTTTACTTTTAAGATAAAATAGTTGTCAGTTTTTAAGCAAATAATAAAAAAAAATGTATTCAATCCTAATATTTTAAAGAGATTGTTTTTATGTACATATAAAAATTAAATTCCCGTTGCGATAAACTACTGAACCAATTTATAAATATTTTTTCTGTCAGAAATATACACCTTTAGTGAGAAACATAGGTCAGTTTATTACCCCTTGCAACCCGGACAAAATTGCATAAACAGCAAACTTATAAAATAATATTATCCAAATGAAAAATAAATCAATAAGACGTTATGTCAATAAATGTATCAATAGTTATGTAGGTAACCTAACCTAACAATATTAAGAATTTAAGAGGACATATTAAATACCTTAGCAATAGAAATAGTCTGTTGTTCCATAGCTTCGTGTATCGCAGTTCTATCGTGGTCTCGCAAGTGAGATATTTCATCGATACAACACACGCCGCCGTCGGACAACACTAGAGCACCCGCTTCAAGCTGCCATTCACCATCTTCCTGAATTTCAAGAGAAAACGTATTATTTTAATTATTCTTTTATTTTATACTAACTTTTTAATGTAAGGAATACTTATTCAAGAAGTTTTGGTTGTTACGTCACTCACCAGTCACCAATGTAACTTATAACGTAAGTAATATTTTATAACAGAAGAATATCACTGCAGTCAGCACGTAGAAGGTACTTGCGATGACGAAACGAATCCTTCCATACAAATCATAATCAGAATATTCAAGGAGACGAAGTTTTTAGTGACGTCAAAGAAGTTGGCGGGATAAATATGAAGTCATTCAAGACTGCAAATTGTTATGAATTATGACGTCACCGAAAATACCTCTCTGCATTTCTGCTGACCTAGTACTTGCGATGACGTAACGAACAGAGACGTCACAGAAGTTGGCGGGAAAAATATGCCGTCATTCAAGATTGCCCATTTTGACGTCACCCAAGATACCTCTCTGCATTTCTGCTAACCTAGTACTTGCGATGACGTAACGAACAGTGACGTCACAGAAGTTGGCGGGAAAAATATGACGTCATTCAAGAGTGCAAATTATGACGTCACCCTAGATACCTCCCTGCATTTCTGCTGACCTAGTACTTGCGATGACGTAACGAACAGTGACGTCACAGAAGTTGGCGGGAAAAATATGCCGTCATTCAAGATTGCCCATTTTGACGTCACCCAAGATACCTCTCTGCATTTCTGCTGACCTAGTACTTGCGATGACGTAACGAACAGTGACGTCACAGAAGTTGGCGGGAAAAATATGCCGTCATTCAAGATTGCCCATTTTGACGTCACCCAAGATACCTCTCTGCATTTCTGCTGACCTAGTACATACTTGCGATGACGTAACGAACAGTGACGTCACAGAAGTTGGCGGGAAAAATATGACGTCATTCAAGAGTGCAAATTATGACGTCACCCTAGATATCTCCCTGCATTTTTGCTGACCTAGTACTTGCGATGACGTAACGAACAGTGACGTCACAGAAGTTGGCGGGAAAAATATGACGTCATTCAAGATTGCCAATTGTGTCGTCACCCAAGATACCTCTCTGCATTTCTGCTGACCTAGTACTTGCGATGACGTAACGAACAGTGACGTCACAGAAGTTGGCGGGAAAAAATATGACGTCTTTCAAGATTGCCAATTGTGACGTCACCCAAGATACCTCTCTGCATTTCTGCTGACCTAGTACTTGCGATGACGTAACGAACAGTGACGTCACAGAAGTTGGCGGGAAAAATATGCCGTCATTCAAGATTGCCAAATGTGACGTCACCCAAAATACCTCTCTGCATTTCTGCTGACCTAGTACTTGCGATGACGTAACGAACAGTGACGTCACAGAAGTTGGCGGGAAAAATATGCCGTCATTCAAGATTGCCCATTTTGACGTCACCCAAGATACCTCTCTGCATTTCTGCTGACCTAGTACTTGCGATGACGTAACGAACAGTGACGTCACAGAAGTTGGCGGGAAAAATATGCCGTCATTCAAGATTGCAAATTGTGACGTCACCCAAAATACCTCTCTGCATTTCTGCTGACCTAGTACTTGCGATGACGCAACGAACAGTGACGTCACAGAAGTTGGCGGGATGAATATGACGTTACGTTCGTTACAAGTTCAAACAATAATGTTATTTAAACAATATGTATAGATTATTATGTTAAAGTATATTTAAATCTAAAGCAACACTCACTCTAAGTGCAGCGCAAGTGAGACCGGCACGAGTGCTCCCCGCTCCTGAGGTGAACACTGAACGGGGTGTCAATTCTGTTCCCGCTCGAAGCAGCTGAGATTTTCCCGTACCTATGAAAGATTAATTTAAAATAATATTTAAGTATACCTTATTTACAATACAGGTAGGTAAGTTCTACATGTAAAATGCTACTGATAACACGTAAAAAATTATACCTACTATTGAACAATAATTATTTTAAATGCGTCCCTAACATTGACAGTGTATTAAAAAGTGAAAAATAAAGGCTACTATCTCCCAAAAATAAACATGGCTTTTGCTTTTAGCTCTCTATAATTAAAAATTAAATACAATAAATAAATCAATAATAATAATTACATACCTGGATCACCAACAAGTAACAAATGGCATTGTCCACGAACTCTGGTGATGTGTTTGTCATCATTAAATGTGTTCTTTTTATCATCGTCATTTTCTAAAGTATGGTTTGATCCTGTTATCACTGTTAAGAGTAATGCTAGCTTCACAAGGTGAAGGCCATATACCTGTTAGAAATATAATAAATAGTGTCCGACCGAACTTTCGGTTTCGGTTTCGGTTTCGGCCGAGTTTCGGCCAAAAATCAAGTTTCGGCCGCAGTTTCGGTTTCGGCCAAAATCGGCCGAAACTTTTGCCGAAACCGAAACTTATTTCGCAAGTTCAGTGAACTTAGTTCACACACGTTCACGCTCGCCTAACTTCGTTTTCCTCGGCAACGCTTTGACGGACGCTGTCAAAACGTTGGTTGACCCACGCTGGTGGAAACAATTTTTGATTATCTATGTTGAGATTGGAACTGGGTGTAATAGTAATTAATAATTATTATTTTTATATAAGAGGTACCTAAAAGAGACTGATTATTCTTCTAAAGTCTTCTAAGTACAAATACCAATCCAAAGTATTAAAGACTCTTTAATAAAGAGAAAGATCTCAAAATACCAAAACTTAAGTATTTAAAGTAACAGTAACAATTATTGATTTGATTTAGATGACTGATTTTACTGAGAACTTAATTTGAAAAAGTAATAAAAATTAAAATTGTTATTATTAGATTTGATTTGAAAAATATTATTTTTTTATTTTATATTAAACTAGCGGTCCGCCCCGGCTTCGCCCGTGGTACATGTTTACGTTTTCTCTACATAAGAACCATCCTCGTACTTCAAGGAATATAATAAAAAAAGAATTATCGAAATCGGTTCAGCCGTTCTCGAGTTATGCGCTTACCAACACATTTTGCGATTCATTTTTATATATAAGAAAGATAAATGATTACAACAAATTTAATATACTATGTTTTCCCTATTATTTTGCCTTAATTAGGGCATGCCTAATTAAGGCAAAATAATAGGTAAAATGCACCAAAGTTCAGTATTTTTAGAAATTTCATACTTGACCACGTGAGTTTCGGTTTCGGTTTCGGTTTCGGCCGAAACTGAAGCCACGGCCGAACATTCGGTTTCGGTTTCGGTTTCGGCCTGGAAACCAGTTTCGGTCGGACACTAATAATAAATAAAAGAATTAGTGGAAATTTTTATTTGCCCAGTAATGCTAGGCGTCCACTAGGCGGATCGGGCCGGGCCGCATCGCAACGCAAAAATACGCCGGCCTATGTTTTGTATGAAACATCGTCCATTAGCGACGGATCGGGTCGGGGCGGGCCGCAACGCATTGGCGGATATCGCTTCGCAGGCGGATTTCTGCCGGCGGTGCGCTGCGGCCCGGCCCGCCCCGACCCGTCTAGTGGACGCAGGCAGGCGGATGTGAGCGGCGAGCGTCTGTTAGATAAAATCCGCCTAGGCGGTCCGCCGCGCCCCGTACAGGTGGACGCAGGAGCAAACAGTGCGTCCATTAGAGACGGCCCGTTGCGATTCTGATGCTTACATATAAAAACAAGTTATCTGATATTTAATTTTATAGCATTCAAATGCTTTATAAATGAGAAATTTTTAAACATAAACAATTTATCTGTTTTTACCTGTGGACAAACAGATGCGAGTATTTGATCCCTGCCCTTTAAAGGGCAATGTTTGTATTTATCCCAGAACTCGTCAAAGCAGTCCTTAACATCTGGAGCTGAGGCAATAACTTCTGATCTTTGTGCATTGCTCACTTCAATGTAATTTGCATGTAACACTAATTCAACTTCGGAGCGTTTGGTCTGCGTTGATGGACGCCATCGGCGTCTCACCGTACCACTTAAAATAATTAAATAAGCCTTATTTACATAAATTGTATGTACTATGGAAAATTAGGATAGTAGATTCAGGTAACTAATAACTTTATGAATCAGATATTTTACAGCAAACAATAGCAATAAGTAAATCATCCCTTTATTAAAGAAAATGTTGGTGGCGCTGAAGTGAAATTTGTGAAGGTATTTCTGAACATGAGGTATGATATTTACCACTTTCAATTTCTATTTAAATTTATGTAGTTTATTATATGGAGACGCCACTGGGCGTTTGCCATGCATGCCAACATTAACACTTTTAACCACCAGCTTAATGCCTAATAAGGCAGATTGCAGGTTTAGAGGAGATTTTAAAAAAAAGACGGGTTGCACTCCGGGAGTGCCGGCAGAAGTGAAAACTTGATTATTAACGTTGAGCATGTTTGATATTTTGGAATGGTATCCGTCTTACGCTTTTTCGATCAGGTCACGTGTCCTGACGCGAGTTTAAGATTTTATACCCATTACACAAAAAGTGCTCAACGCCGCTAAAGAAGTTTTCACTTCAAAAATTAACAATATTATTTGACTACAGATCATCAGCTAATCTTAAACTTCTTACCAAATAATAACGTCGTCACCAGGCTTACATGAATCCACTAAATCATCCTCTAGCACAACCCACATGGAGCCAGGGATTGTACCTATACTGAGCTTGTTCACTTGCTCCTGAAATTAAATGAAATAATGTATAGAATTAGTGAAAGTTAAATTTATATCAGAAACAATAAAAACTATGAATACTACTCTTCAATGAGAGTTATTATTTTATTCATAACTAGCTTCCGCCCACGACTTTGTACGTGCATCCCCGTTTTTCCCCGTTCCCGCAAGAATTTCGGGAAATCCTTTCTTAGCGGATGCCTACGTCCTAACATCTACCTGCATGCCAAATTTCAGCCCGATAAGTCCAGTGGTTTGGGCTGTGCATTGATAGATCACTATATCAGTCACCTTTGAGTTTTATATACAGTAGAACTCCAATTATCCGAACTCCGACTATCCGAATCGCCGATTATCCGAATCACAAAAAATTGTCCAAAAAAGTCTAAGTGCGCTATTATTCTTCCCCTAACAAGAATATGGAGAGGATGATGATGATAAAGATGCGTTGTCACTAGAGGAAATAAGAAAAATGATTGCAGAAATATTTAAAACATGTGAAAATTTCATGTTTCTTTCATTTAATTCAATAAAAAAATAGTGCTGTAATATCAAAACGTAGCTTTTATTTTCTCCAATGGCAATATTTTTTTTAAATCCGATTATCCGAATATTTGATTATCCGAATGGGTCCCGGTCCCCATTAATTCGGATAATTGGAGTTCTACTGTATATAGATAATGGTGATGTAACTATTTATTATTTTCCAATTAAAGACAAAATAATATAGGGAACCATAGATCCAGGGAGAAATTTTTTAATGAATATAAGAAAATTTTAATTACTGATAATAAGCATGCAAATGAGCAATAACCATCTCACCTGTATTTTAATTTCCTGATAATCTTTACAATATTCTCTGGATACCATATTTACTTGTGTGAAAGTTGAACATTTACACCTATTCTCTGTGTTACCACATTTTGTGGGAGCCCTTAGGATATATCTATTTTCAAAATCTGCTTCTACCGAATTCTCATATTTACATTTCATACACACATATTTCCTTTGATACTCTAGCATTTTTGTTTGTGTCACACGTACAACTGTTCCTGAATTAATTTAAAAAATAAATAGCAGTTGTTAATGAACC
The DNA here is from genome assembly GCF_061535455.1 of Colias philodice. Classification (NCBI taxonomy): domain Eukaryota; kingdom Metazoa; phylum Arthropoda; class Insecta; order Lepidoptera; family Pieridae; genus Colias; species Colias philodice. Next base: position 7,207,282 of record NC_143090.1, read on the forward strand.
GGCCTGAATGAAATTATATCAAAACCAATAAAAATTGTATATAGCTTACCATTGACCTTGAGAAAACATCCCAAATCAACATTCTTTGGAAATATTATCCGATGCAGTTCAGGACACACTGGTAATCCAAAAAACCTTGCATGGACATTGCGTTTTAGACTGCAATGCTCCAGCTTGACAATTACATTTTTATATTCTTCTTTTTCAATCAAATTTTGTTGCGCTTTAATGATATCTCTATTACAAGCAGGTAAAGTATCAATAGGACTACATAATACTTTATCACCAATATCGGGAAATGATTCAAAGAGCTTCAAAAAACTGAAAATGAAAATTTATCTATATTTACAATTTTCATTCAAACTTAAGGAAATGCGTCGATTAAACATACAATACTTACTCTATATTAATACTGTAATACGCTAAATTATCATTTTCTGATAAAATATCAACACAATCTTGAATATGCGCGGAAAATAAATATTCTAAAATCATATTTTCGTTTATTTCTTAGTTATTATAAGCTCGCTATAAAATATGTGATTGATAAAGAAAATATTGTGGCGTAAGCGATTTATGTTTAAAACTTTTACTTTATTGCAAAAAAACATTTCAAATCCTTCACCTTATGTTTCACAGTGTATTTTATTTATTTCAAAACGTTGAAACAAGTTTGAAACTGAGTTTGAAACAATGTATTGAAAGTTTGAAAACATCAAAATTCAAACATGTTGGAATTTCTTTTTTTATGTCTGTAATTTGACGTTTGGAGAATTCTGATACAAGGCTTTTAGCTTCAATATATATTTGTTGAAATTTTTTAACAAAAACATGTATTTTAGAAACCTTTACAAATAGATCACTGTAAAAATCTGTTAAATTATTATATTATGATTACAGATTACTGCCCAAATCCCAATACATAGTTAGTTAAAATTTTTCTTATTAATTTAAAAATCATTTAGTTACATCGCTTACAGGATTGGTTTATTGCTCTAAGCTTACAGGGGTACAGCAATTGTATGTGTATATATATACATTTATTATAACTATTAATTACACTTACTACAGGGATCCCAAACGATTACGCAATCATTTTTTAATTATGTATCGTAGGTTGCTAATTAATCAAATGGGACCTGTGAATGGGTTTTAGCTCACCAATCTTGCCCCCCGCAATTTATTTTATTAGTTGTAAATTTGTATTATGCCATAACGTTAGTTCGTGGTTTGTTCTTAATTTTTTTTTATACATGATAGGCAGGCGTTTGACCACTATCCCGCCTGATGTAAAGCCACATGTAAAGCGGTGATGTGATCTATGAAGGAGCACGTCTGCCTAGAAGAAGCCTATTCACTCTAGACTTGAAGAGCTGTAGATTATAATGGTCTGGGAATATTGACGATGGAAGAGAATTCCACACCTTCTTTGCTATAAATAATTGTTTGTTCGTTAATTGTTTATTAATAATAAATAAAATAAAAATATACTGTTTGGTTGGCCCCTTAGCATTTACATAACAAAAAATAATATTGGGTGTTGAATTAGTTTTTAGCTATTGCATCAGTACAATATACGCTAAATCACACGCTAAATTAATGCTTCTACAATAGTCGATGAATGATGACATACTTTACTACAGGCTGCTCACCCACGCATGCATGTGCTCGGGTATTTATATACCATAGAAATATTTTTTTATCTATACATACTTCTATATTAATATTATAAAGAGGAAAAGTTTGTATGTATGTATGTATGGTTTTCACGCATAAACTACTGGACCGATTTTGATGAAATTTTGCACAGAGGCTACCCTTTATTGCGAAATATGTACCACGGGCGAAGCCGGGGCGGACCGCTAGTTTATAATGAAGTTATTATCAAAAATCATTAAAATCCGTTCAGCCGTTCTTGAAATACAAGTTGTATCTATGTTATCTGTGGTTGTATATTGGTAAAAACTAAAAACTTATCATAAATAATTAAATAGAAAAGGTAAGATTATTTATTTTAACTTGTTTTACGCCGCGTTAATGTTATTAAAGGATAACCCACTTAGTGCCTGTTTATATTATGTTCTTGTAGGAATTATAAAGGTCAATGAATATTAATATTAAGAAAATAAATATTAATGAAACAACATATATACAAAAAGAAAAAATATTTATTTTATCTTAGTATATTCAACACAACGAGATGGGTCCGTCGGGAAGTATTCCTGACACTTCGTCATGAGCCTTTTCAGTGCTTGTATATATTTCCTTTGCGTTTCGTCATTCATTACATGAGCTACGTTTTTAGAGAAAATCTTTTCTCGACCTGTACGAGCGTGAATACCGACCATAGTTACACCGATGGGCCAAGGGGCATTGCCAATAGCCATTTGGAGATATGCATCACTCGCCTGTAAACAACAGTATATTAATAGATCTCAATTAGTATTAAACTTGTTACATAGTTGTTGTTAAATATATCTAATATCTTCTTCTTATATATAAAAATGAATCGCAAAATGTGTTGGTAAGCGCATAACGGCTGAACCGATTTGGATAATTCTTTTTTTATTATATTCCTTGAAGTACGAGGATGGTTCTTATGTAGAGAAAACGTAAACATGTACCACGGGCGAAGCCGGGGCGGACCGCTAGTCTATATAATAAAAATGAATCGCCAAATTTGTTGCTAAGCGCAAATCTCTAGAACAGCTGAACCAATTTCGTTAATTATTATTGAAGTGAAACTTCTTTATCGGGGTTGGAAAAAAATTGAGTGTAACATTTTTTCGTTACGCGTGACATTTTTCCGTTACGCGCCATCTTTTTCTTATCCCTACCACGCGTGATTCGACGTATTTCTGTAAAGTTGCATAATATAGTAAATTATTTTTTTAAAAATAAGGTCATAAAGAAGTTTCACTTCTTACGTGTGTACACTAGTACACGCACACATTTTTTTTTTATAATATTCCTTGAAGTATGAAGATGGTTCATATGACGAGAAAACGTAAACATGTACCACGGGCAAAGCCTGGGCGGACTGCTAATTTACAATAATTAAAATATTAATCTACTTAAAATCATTTTCAGTTTGTACTTGAGTTTGCATATAGCATTGTGTAGTAATTTTATCAGATATTTTATTTAAAATATGCAAAAAATAAAATACCATTATATAGTTCCTTTCTAATAGATGTTTGGTGATTTCCATTAAACTGTCGCAAATGTCTTCTGGTAAATTTTTCTTTTTCAGCTTGCGCATTAATGGCTTCAAATATACTTGTGTCTGTGTGTATGTTGCTCTGGCCATTTTGTGTTTGGTTGATGTTTTTTCAGCAGCAGTAGCAGAGTTGAGCTGTTGTCCCCATATATTTAATAAGAACTGCAAAATGAGTGCAGGAACTATTAATATAAATCATTAAAATTTGTAACAATTCATTTATTGATTCTGAAATCATCAAAAGTGAAAACTACATCTAAGCATAACATAACAAGTTCAAAATAATATAAATAATTAATGGTTGTATTCTATTTGTAGGTAGAACTAAACTGTGGTTTAAGAGGGTAATTAATAGTAAAAAGAATTATTTTCTTACTTGTAGCAAAATCATTATGACATTCATATCATGGTTCCTGTCACCTTGTCCCATTGTTTTGGCCATCTCCTGTATTGTTTCATAGGTAATAGAATCATCTAGATCATCTTCCTTGTGTGCCTTTTCACCATCAGACTAAAATCAGTTGAAACAAAATATTATTTTAGTTTGTTAAAATAGAGAATTAGTTTTTAGATTCATATGTAGATAATAGGAATAAAAAGTAGAAAATGAATTGTGCTTTACTTTGGGAATGTTTTAACAACAACTTACCTGTGTGCCCAGTGCAAGAATCTCATTTAAATATGCCTCATCCACTTTGTCCATAGCCTCTTGGAAATCATTTCTGAAACCCTGAAACATAAAATTAAAAATAATAATTCACACAACATTTAAATAAAATTTAAAAGTGTTATTATTATTGTTAAAGGATCCTTCTTACTCCTGGGAAATCAGTTGAAATATTGTTTATTTATTAAATTAAAATTAATTCTTACCTTATTTGCTTCTGGTTCCTGAATCTCAATCCTTCGCAATCTTTTGAAGGATTGTACTTCCAATTCACCAAACAAAGTTATAGGATGTCCACGTTCCCTTAACCTCTTTATAACCTCCGCCCTTGGCAATGCAGCATTTTCACTTTGTTGTGTTTCAGCCTCCTGTGTTTTTACTGAAATTTAAATCAATTTAAGTGTTCAATATATTCCAAATAACAATTTAGTAAACGATTAATAACACTCCTCTTATTTTGTTATACCTTTTACAGATTCTACTACATTTTTATCATCTTCATCGTTTTTCTGTGGGCCATACTTCTTCATATACTCTTCCTGTTCTTTTGCTAGAAGATCACCACGTTTGAAGTACTTTTTTGAATTGTTCTAAAATAAAAATAAGCAATTACAAACATTAGATATCAACAGCATACATTATTTATTTTATAATGAGTTGAGCACTCGATCCTTACCAAAATATTTTTCTCTTCCAAGAGTTTTCTCTTACGTTCTATCTCTGCTTTTAATACGTTCATTTTTATTTATTTTTCTATTGTATAATGACATATGTCCGTATTTATGCAAAATGGAACCACTCGACAAATTTCGTTTTTTACTTTTATTGAAGAATACTCATTCAAAAGTGGTCTAAATTCTTATACAAACAAGAACCACATGATTTTTACGTTGGAAACAAGGTATACTAAAAGCAGAAAGGAACCACCAGCAACAACGAATAATACCATATTAAGCAAAACCGAACCACAGCACCACGGGACTGCTTTGTTCAAACAAATAAACGATATTACTATCATGTCATTTTATACAAAACAGATCCACACCGACTTGGTACCATTATACATTACACATATTTCTATTAATAACAATTATTTTTAATACACAAAATGGAACCAGGTTTCTGTGGTATGGTTATGCGTAAAATAAATACATAATTTAATTGTAATTTTTTATTGCAAAATAAAACCACAAGCATTCGGTTCTATTATGCATAAATAAATATTGTAAAACATTCTGAAACCCATCATCGCTATATGGAACCAAATGCCTTGACTTGTTACAATGCTTCTCATCTTTAAACAACGTATTTCATTACTTAAGTGCAAAACTTCAATTTTTTAAGTAAAACGTCGAACATCTGTCAATATAGGTGACATTCAGCGAAGTAGTTCGAATACGTGACGGTGTTTTTTTCCTCCGCGAAGTAAGTTCTATTGTTTTTGTTAATTACCTTTAAAATTAAATGTGAAAATGTTTAGTAATAAATAAAGAAGCAAGCAATGGGTAAGAAAAGCATTGGAGACGAACACCGAAGATAATAATGAAGATACAACGGGTAAGTAGTTTTATTTAATGCATTTAAGTACTTATTGAATCTGAGATGCAGGTACGCTTTATCCACTTTTGATTCATTCCCGTTTGTGGTGTGATTTTAAGAAGATAGTTCATTAAGTAAGTACAAGAGGAATCCTCTGTGGATTTACGTATTTTAACGACAATGTCGTTGTTCACACTTCACGAAGGCGAGTCGAATTAAGAGTCATTTTGTTACGATTCATCTGTCATTGTGAGATGAAACTACTAAAGTCTAAACCCTGTTTTAAAAATAACTGTCGATGATCTAGGTACCTACCTACTATTTTGGTAAAATACGTTTAGATGTATTTCTGATGCCGCTGTAACAACAAATACTAAAAAACAGAATAAAAAAAATACGTGTGGCACTCGGGGACTGCCGCGGTAAAGCTATTGCATAGCATGCCTTCAAGCCACACCTCCGAGCCCGTCGGGGTGAGGTTTTTTCGTTACGGAATTTCTCGATTCGGTCCCCGCGCTCAAGGCCCGCGATAGAAGCTATGCAATAGCTTAATAAATATTTAAGAAGCTCCCATACAATAAGCCGTGATTTTTTTGCCGTTTTTATAGATAATGGTACGGAACTCTTCGTTGCGCGAGTCCGACTCGCACTTAGCCAGTTTTTTGTACATGGCGCAAGTACATACAACATACTTAGTCGTCTAGTAGGGACACGGCTTTATAAGAACTAATAATATTTTGCTGTCGCCATATACCTACCTACGTATAAAAGCCACGCGGCTTTATTGTTTTGATTTAAAGCTTTTTTATTTTTATTACAGAAGATAACGAAGAACCTTATACGTCGCTGCCTCTGGAGAAGCTTTCTTCACCTTCTAGCGATATTCAGTCCATATTACATCTCATTCCACAAGATGCACAGTTTTTATAACGGTCTCATTAGTGATGATGCAATAGAAGACCGCATAGATGGACTAGACACGGTGGATTTCGAAATCCAATTTGATGATAACGTCGAATAAACGTCCTATATAAGTATTATTTTATATATTTTATTAATTAAAGCTTTAATTACGATATTATAAATACATAGTTTTATTTATATCATTAAATCCCTGGGATGTGGTTCCTTTTTGTATAAGAGAAAACCTATCAATTGATAAATGTTAAAAGGAACCACATGCACATTTTCTTAATTATCTAGAAAGTTTAAGAATATTCAGAGCAAATTTATATACACATACTTAAATAAGTAATTTATCAATGAATTTAAATAAAATAAATTTTAATTTTACTTCATCTGACAGAGCTGCAAATGTTTTTGTAAAACCTTTGATATCTCAGAAGTGCGTTTTTGCTGGGTGGTTCCTTTTTGCTTAAATACGGACATATACAAGACATCAGACCACAATTTCTTCAAACACAATCGTAAACAAAGTTTAAAAAACAAAGTTACACATTTAGGATCTCCAACGAAATGTTATTTTTTTACTTTAATTTATTACGAATATTTTTTTATGGATAAACATCAGCACATAATTGGGTATTGACCTAAGAAACTGAAATTTTATTTTCTTCTTCTTCTTCTCTTTAATTTGATTTTCAAACACTTGTTCCTAAAAAAATACGCAACTGGTGACAGAATACAGATTTGACAGTTGACACCACAGAGCAAGTGATTTGACCTTGACACTTTGAATCAAGCTTGCTCCCACTGCTTGCTCCTGTCAAGTGTTGCCAGCCGGAAACTTAGCAATTAGTATTATTTATTTCATAGTTTTTTCATTTATTTGATTTTAGCTAAGGATTTTAGTTATATGATTATCCTATAGTTTAATTTTCAGTTGCTTTATAATAACAGAGTATTATTTCTACCTACTTTACAAGATAAATTTCATTTCTTGTAGCTTAATAAAGACTCTTCAGATACTGTAGGTAGATCAGAGAAGAGATCCAGGAAATAAAATTTCCGTATATTTTTAGAGGGCCGATCCATTGTGCTCTTAAATGATTAGTGGACAATAATATGGATTTTAATTTTAATTTTACTTCCAAAAAACAAAATGTTTAGGTATTTAAATTATGTTTAATCTAGTATCTTCCAGTAATCTCTTGATATCGATCTACCGAATAGAACCACGATAAAATAAATAAAGATCTAATCATTAATTATGTGCTACTTCAATAGTAAAACTAAGATAAATGCAGTATTTGTGTGTTTATTGCCCTCTTATAAATACATATTATAATGATTAACATTTGGATAATTTTGATTTATTTATTTCAAATAAAAGGTTGCATTGATAAGCTTTGATAGATTGGAAATAAAATATCTAATAAAAAAAAGTTACCTATAATTTTATAACAATATATTTACTTAGATATCTTCGTTTTGGGCGATTCAAGAATAGTGGGTGGCGACAATGTTGAACCAGGATTTGGAAAATTTCATGCTTCTTTACAAAACTTAGACGGCCATCATGTTTGTGGTGGAGCAGTTATTTCACACAGGCACGTTGTTACTGCAGCTCATTGTTTAGTAGGGTAAGTTTACCAAAGGTACATGATATTAATTTTAAGTGAGCTGTAAGTCTGAGCAACCCCTTTGCGTTAGCAGTAATAACACTAATCATTCAGTAGGTAACCGTTACACTTTAGAAAGTATTTAATCATTTCGCGATCTTGAAAACAAAAGATTACTCAAACCTATCCCCAATTATAACATTGGAGTGTCTGTTTTTAATATTGACATAATCGATTTCTACTAAATGCATGGACGTATAAAAAAAGACGGACGGTATATCGCCTAAACATTGAGTGAAGCCTAGTATAGGTAAACCAGAATCTGATGGCAATTAGGGAAATCAAAATTTTGAGTGTGCAACCCTAGGGAAAATGGACTGAACGATCTTGATACTGCTTATTTTTTATTTTATCCTCAATATCATTACTCACATTACATAAGTGGACAATACTATACTTAATAATGAGATATCCACTTAATATTATGTAGGTACATACTTACATGTTTATTATACAATTATACAAATTACTTTTATACAGGCAATATTATTATTTACAAATACCTATATTTGTATATATTCATTACCAGTATGCCATGTGAAAATATCGATATAATGATAATGTAGATCAAAACTGCTTAAGTATAATTTTTTATAAAATAAAATAAATATAAAATAAAATTATGTTTATTTTCGTAAGTATGTATTAACAGACACACATTATAAAATTGACTTGGACAGCTTGGACTTGACGAAACTCCTGTAATAAGTTTTCATAAAATTATATTCTAATCAACAAACAATATTATAGTTACCTACATATAATATTTTTTAATTTATAGTATCAAAACGGGTAAGTCCAATTTACCAATAAAATCTTCAAAATTGAAAATTGTGATGTGTTTGACCCTTCTTCATCGAATGTTTTTCTATACACATTATAAACAACACCTCTTGCTTGTGATTGCAGCGGCTTTTTCGACATTTTCGAAGATTTTTTAGACAAAATCCTAAAAATTATTCATCAACTGCAAAAAAGACAAATAATTTGACATCCAATTTGATAGTTGTCAAATAAGTTGCCACATAAAAATCTTTTATTTCTTAAATATAAATATGCCATCAGATTCTGGTAGACCTATAATGGCGGCGAAACATCCATGTGTGTGTGCCATGTTGCCATGGCAACAGCTGTCCTGATGACAATGGCGGCTGTATTTTTTTCTATAAATTTTGCCGTAATAATTTTGTCATTAAAACATAAAAGAAATAACTTGCTTCCCTGTGGAATGTAATCCCTTGTGTTTTGTTATTTAAAATTGTACTGTTGCGACACCATTTAACCACGCAAGACGGCATTTTAAATATTTTTTGTGAAACAGTTAATCAGTTAATCAGTCGGTAGTTCACGACGTAATGGCGGCCGACTAGCTTACTATGGTGAGAGTGTGTGCGTGTTTATTGTCTTTACACGATCGCTAGCTTACTATGGTGGCTTCACGTTGTTTGTTCGTAATACAGCGTCCGTCTTTTTTTATACGTCCATGACTAAATGCATATGGATGTACCTACATATACCAAAATAGTAATTTTTACAATTTTTGTGTCTGTTTGCTCCGACTAATCACAGGAAAGGCTGGACTGATTTTGAAGGAACTTTCACAGGCAGATAGCTGTTGTTATAAGGAGTAACTTAGGCTTTTTTATACCGATATTCCCACGGGAAAATTAGGATTAAAAGGAAAACTCATTCACGCACGCGGCCGCTGCGGGGTGCAGCTAATACAAAATATAATCTATCCGACTCTGTATCGGCTTCACCGATTTGATAAAACATTAATTTACGTGTGTTCGGTAGGTTATGTCTTTAATTTTTTTGTAGGTCCTAAAATGTACATTGGCACAACAACTTTCGCCGGCATATTACCTATGTTATGGGATTGAGTAAAATACATTATTGTTTAGTTTAATAATTACTGCTAATATAATATTATTTTAAGGGCACATCCACGTTTTATAAAAGTTGTAGTTGGTACTGAGAATTTGGATATTGGTGGGCTTAAGTACGATGTACGGGCGATTTATATACACGAACACTACAACACCTCGCTTCGATTACATGACATCGCAGTTTTAAAAGTATCCGGATTATTTGATCTGCAACGTGTTGATATGATACGAATGGACCGTGATGAATTACAAGAAAACGATATTGTTATTGTAACTGGGTTTGGTGCTGAGGAGGTTAGTTTTTTTTGTATTTTATATAATTTTGCGGGTAGTTTTGCTTTAGACAATCTTATCTGAGCACGATTATTTGTTCTATATTATATGAATGCATGAGAGAAATAATAGCAAAAGCACAAGCAAAAGACTATGTAGTATGTAGGTAACTACGGGACAATATTTTATTGTTACATTGAATATTAAATTGAATGGCAAGTTTCACATACATTTTTTATTTCAGCCAAAAGGGTCATCCAGTCGGAAAATGCAAAAATTGCAACTACCCGTTTTTAATCAAAAAACGTGCAGATTTGCTATGCGGTATGCTAGAAAAGTCTTCGATACTATGTTTTGTACCTTTACAAGAATTGGAGAAGGTACCTGTCATGTACGTATAACCACAGACTAATAATAATATACATACTACGTATAACCAAGAAGCTTATATCTTATACACTATAAGCTTCTTGCGTATAACTAATTTTTAATTGTGAAAATAAAAATAATAGACAAAATATACATATACAGATGCTCGTAGTTAGGTGTGCGGAAAAACTTATTTTTTTTATTTCAGGGAGATTCGGGCGGCCCATTAATAAAAAACAATAAATTAGTCGGTTTGGTATCTTGGGGTATACCATGTGGAAGTGGATTTCCAGATGTCCATACTCGTATTAATTTCTATATTGAGTGGATTGAGGGTACTTTGGAAAAATCTATAAAGAGATGTTGTCGCAACGAACTATAAATATGAAGTATTATTAGAAGTATGTATTTTTGACTTATAAATACATATTACGTGTAATTGTAATTTAGCCGCACGAGGCATACCTATAAAATATAAATTACAATAATTTATAACAGTTTAGGTACGAACAAAATGCAAAGGTTGGTGTTGGTACATTAATTTGGGAAGAAATATAGTTTACAATGATATGTAAAAGTATATAAAAATGTAGCATTTAAATATTAAGTACAGTTTATAAAAAAAAGTTCAAATTAAATTAAATGTTTATTCCTCAACTAATATTTAAGATCTAAATAAAATTATCCATCATAACTTCGTTATTTTTTGTCATAAATTTCCCTCTTTTATTATAAATTTACTTGTCTTCTTTTTTCTTGTTGCTTTTATATTGTTTAACCTTCTCTAAACATATCTGAAAACGGAAAAAATATACAAACAATAAATATGATACCTATTAACCATAGAAATCTAAATAACAAGACACATAGAAGTGCTATAATGTCATAATTCGTATGATAACCGCTGTCGCCAAAATCAACACATTTTAACCGATAGCTAAACAGTACACACAAGTAAACTATGCCTTTTATTGGACAGCTTGATTTTAGTGAAAACTAACTTAAATATTAAATTAAGCTTTTTAATATGTATCCTAACGCACGAATTTACGGTTTATTTTAGAATAACATCCCTAAGTATATGAGACGTTTTGTTTATTTTTGCTCCAATACGCATAAATTCGGCTTTTCTACAACAGAGGTTGTCAATTTTCAATAGATATAACTTTGAACATAAACTCATAGAAATAAGGTTGAAATTTGTGTTAAACGTGTTAATAAGAATGGTCGACTGTGTCATTCATTGTTATTTCGATTACTATGGTGACACTCGTAATACTTGTAAATCTATACTAATATTATAAATGCGAAAGTAACTCTGTCTGTCTGTCTGTTACTCAATCACGCCTAAAATACTGAACCAATTTGCATGAAATTTGGTATGGAGATATTTTAATACCCGAGAAAGGACATAAGCTACCTTTTATTGCGAAATATGTACCACGGGCGAAGCCGGGGCGGACCACTAGTATTCTATAATTTTAAGGATAAACGGCAATATTTATAAACAAAAATACTTACCGGTGAAATTTTATTCCTTTATTAGTATAATTACAATTTATGGAAGAATTTCCGCACTGGGAAATGCTGTAACACACCATGTTTACTCACGCACGTGTCAGGAACAACTGAACAAGCAACCACCAAGCGACGAACAGACTTGTGGCATGGTAACCACCTGAGCGGCGACAATGTCACGCGCGCTTACCACTTCTATTGCCTTGTTATTTAGATTTCTATGCTATTAACCTATAGCTACAATAATTCTATTATTGATAGAAAGCCATACATTATATTTTGGCGCATTTCCGTTCATTTCCATTAAAACAGCCATCACAGGTCTACCATGAGCACATTGGAATGGAGTTTTGCATTCTGCTAAAGATTCCAATAATTCAACGCAATTTTGTTTCGATAACTTATCTCCGAACATAATCGCATATCGACAAGCCTGAAAGTAAAAACAGGGAAAATTATAAGTAAAAAGTATAGATGGATTATTTGCACCTCCAGAGTAGCACGTCCACGTCGATGTGGCAAATTAGTCATAATTTAATACAGTTGTCTCTTTTTATCTCATGATAATTTAATAATTTCATCTTACTTTGCGTCTAATCGTGTGTGCGTAATGTGTAGTTTTTGAAGATGGAATGTTGTGTTGATAATAAATGTTGTGGCAATTGACAAAGGCTTTTTTTGAACAACGTAGCAAAACGATTAGGTACTTTCTAAGAGATTTAAAAATATATGTATATCTGACGTATGCTCACCTCACTAAAAACAAGGTTCATTATAGTTTGTGGGTATAGAGGTATATTTCCTTTTAGATATTTAAGCGCATCAATTAGTTCAGCAAGTAAATTTTTAGTAGCTCTCAATACCACATCTTCCTGAAAAAGTACATTTATTTAAAATAAGAACTTCCGAAATACAATAGAATACACTAATACAGACTTGAGTAAAATTACCTGTCTGTCAATTTGACCGAAAATGGCTTTTGGAATTCCATACAAAGTTATAATATTATCAGTTAGAGTCCATTGTAGACCGAATGCAGACAATTTATCTTTATAGTTATGGAGAAAAATAGCATCATCTTTAGGCAATTTCAAACTAATGCCATCTATTGCGACGCTCTTCCAAGTAGTGCCATCAAAATAATCTAAAGAATACAATGTATAAATACTGGGTCAAATTGGAACAATTTTTTTTACAATTATTTATATGTTCAATTGAGCAACGTAAAATTATGTAATTTAGGTCACCTGATAAATTTTTCTCAAGACGAATTCTCTCATGAACAGCATGCTGGTCAAAAAGCACGAGGAAATCAGAATATGTGTCATTTGAAGCTACCTTTCCGTGCGTGATTGTAGCAATAAATTTGCAGTCAACTTGACCTAATACCTTAACAATGAACACATTTTTATCGATGAAAAAATACTTAGCATTACATTACAAAATATTATTTGTTTGTAGAAAAAAATAATTACTTTAGCTTGTTTTAAAGATTTTGCATCGAATACTAAATCTGCATTGTCTTTTATGATTTTATTGTTAACTTTATTTATATCCGTCGTAGTTTTAATTTCATTGACATTTTGAATTTTTGGTTCAAACACTTTCGCAGTTTCTACTACTGATTCTGCGAATTTTTTATAGAGAAGCTGAAACATTACTTCATAAGTTTACGCAACAAACGTGAAATATCTTATTATCAAATTTATAAAACTTACATCTTCATAATATTCATCCTCTACTGTACTGCACATGTTTAACATTTTTTTGTTAATATTTTTGATAATTGGCGACATACCTATCAACAAAACGGATAAAAAGATAGTAATTTTAATGGAGTCCTTATTTATGAAGTAGGTAGTTAATATTATACTAGATTACTAAAACCATTTTGATTACCTTTAGGCATAAATGTATGTCGACCCTGAATAGTAAAATTTTCTAAAATTTTTGAAGACTCTCTGATTTCAGTTATTATATTAGTATTCTGTTTTTTGGAAATATCCAAATCAAAAGTATCTCGGAATAATTCATTTATTTCTTCAGTGTGCAGTGAATTAAAAAAGTGGGAAGTTACATTAACAATTTCATTTTCTTGCTTTTTATTATCTTGTAAATTTAAAGCTTCATCAAATAGGCTATCATTAGTTATGATTTGATTATCTAATTTAGGCTCATGATTTTCAGCGATAGAATCGATAATCGTTTCACAAAAGTTTAAAGGATCAACGTTTTGTTCATCTCTCTTTGAATTCAGGATTGATATTATTTCTTCATCAGTTTCATTATTAACTGTTTTAGTGGTCTCTTTATTACAAATTAAAGCATCCATGTCATTGCTATTAAAGATTTCAGATCTTTCCATAAAATCATTGTTAATTGTATCACAATTTTCATTAGGTGTATAAATTATGTTTTTCGATAATTGAATGGAATATGTTATATCATATTTTAAGCTTATATTTTTATTTAAATCATGGCTACCTTCCGAATAATAGTTTTCAATGGTATATGTTTTATCATACATTGGTTTAATTTCTTCCGTGATAGGTCTTTCAATAGACCAATGATTATGATCAGAATACAAGTTGGTTTCGTTATTATACTCGTGATTCACTTCACAATTGAAATTATTTACACTATTTGACACTTGTATAGTATAAACAGAGTCATTAAGGTCCATTTTTAAAGTGTTAAAAAATGATGCTTTATTAAATTTGTTGCAATTTTTCTTTTTAAAAGTAATATTTTTCAAATTAAATGGTGTTCGACTTTTTAAAGAAAATAGATCTTTTGAAGCCTTGCTAATATAGTGGAAATTACTATTGTATTTGTTTTCATAAATATTGGAATTTAAATTATAATGTCTATGGCTTTCATATGTTAATTTGGTAGAAACTATATTGCTAAAAGTACTCTCAGGAAGTTGTTCTAAAAATTAATATAAAAATAAAATAAAAATTTATACAGTAGATATATATGTCATGAAATTGTTTTAGAGACTAACCTGGAGGTAAAGTGAATGTATGTGGTTGCATGTTTGCATTAACATCATATTGTAGATCAAATTTTCCAATATTTTTCGTTTCATCTTTCAAAATTGTTTGCACAAGATCATATGATGAAATAACTGCATTTTCTTTTAATTTTTCAGTATTTATTTTTACTTCATTATTATATAAACCTATTTTGTAGTCAATTGGTTTATTTTTTGTTGCATTTAATTTACAATCATTTATGTTAAAATTAGATTTCTCTTTAATCCCTGGTTTCTTATTTAATTGCACCTTTCTACTAGACCTTGGAAGCAATTTATGTTTTTCTTTCAATCTTTCAGGAGGATGTAAAATCTTTTTCATTGCATTATTTTTCAGAATACATTTTGCATTCTCTGCTATATTATTTTCATTATTATTTGCAGAGCCTAGATAATCCTGATTGTTGTTTTTATCATTTTCTTCCAATGCCATTTTAGTTAAAGCATGCCTCTTATTTTTATAGTAGTTATAATTTATAGACACCTTTTTCCTTTTACGTGGTTTCTTTGGTTTAGTGAAATCTTCTTTTGAATCAGAGGATGATGCATTATCATTATTTAATATAGTTTCTGCGATTTCTGGTTCCTCATTAAATTTTTTGGGAAAGTTATTTAGATTAGGCTTTATATATTTTATATCATGTCTGTTGGAGTGATGTATTGTTATCCTATTTTCCTTTTCATTCAGGTTTGTGAAATTCTTTTTAATTTTTTCTCCATTTAGAGACAATGGTATAGCTTTGTTACCTATTGTTTTGATTTCTTTCTTACTAATCAAAAGTTTTCTTCTATTCTGCTTTCTTTGTCTCTTAATGTTTAAACCTGAAAACAAAATCTTTACATAATATCATAGAATTCATATGTATGCTAATTAATTCTAATAAAAAGAAAAATTATAGAGCAACCTTTAACTCCATTGTGTATATCAAATACTTTTTGTTTCTTTGGATTCATTAATATTTTATTGACTATTTTTTTTACTTCTTCTCTTGTATTATTTTCATTATTTTTAATTAAATTTTGATCCCTTGTATTGTTATTTAAAAACTGATTAGTTACTTCTTTAAGTTTTATTTCCCCACAATAGCATTGTGCCAATTTTTGCAATATATTAGTTATTTGGTCCCAGTTCTTAAATTCCACACTTGTTTTTCTTAAATTATAATTAACATCATAGTCAAAATATGGACATGATATAAAAAGGAAATACAATGGCAAATCGTGATTATATGTTTCATCATTATTAGAATGAAGCTGAAATAAATAAGAGAACTATGAATAATATGTACAGAATTTAAGAGTGTAATTTATTATTTAAAATTCTCACCTTCTTGATGGGTTTGAACTGTTGAATACACAAAGATTTTTTCAAATGTTTATTCATTATTTGATGGATTTTACTGCTGAAAATAAACTTCCTATTTAAAAAAATCCATTGGTACTTCTTAAAATCCATATTTCCCTTTCCTATTAAGGCTTTTACTTTATAGTCTTTCTTTTCTATTTGTAGTTCTTGTAACTCACTTGGCAAAATGTTAAATAAACTTGATATAGTTGAACAAAGATCTCTATTTTTATGTATTTGGAACACAATTTCGTTTTTTCCATCATCTCTCAGACTAAATGACACATTCACATGAACCAATGATAGTTGCTCTAATAATGTTTTAATAGCAAGCATTTCATTATGAGTTTCAATAGCTTTCCTTTGTATCTTTAAATTATACAGAAATCCTCTGATTTCAACCTTAAACAAAAAACATGTTTTTTTTCAAAAAATACTAAAATATTAACTGAATTCAAGAAGAAAGATCATTAAGAACAATCAATATGTCATGTAGTGTATAATACCTATATAATATATATTAAAAGCACATTTGACTTACAGTAGTGCCTTTAGATGGTCTTGAGGTTGTTTTAGATAACTCTTTGCATTCTCTCCGGCAAAATATTTTCATCCACGTTTCTTGTGAGTCTTGGTGTCTTGAAATTATTTTTATTTCGTGACAAACATCAATAATTGTTGCAAGTGATAAACCACAATATCCATATGTGCATGGAATAGTTTTCAAACCAAATATATCAACAAATTTACTAGATGAATATTTTTGTCCAAGTAAATTGAAGTCATTCTCTTTAATTCCACACCCATTGTCAATTACTTGAATTAAACTTTCCTGTATGTCTACTCTTATTGCAATTGAGGTTGAATCTGCATCCAGAGAATTATATACCTGTAATAAAGATGATAATGAGCTGTTAGTATTAGGTATAAATATTTTTCTGATTAAGTACGTAATATAGTTTTAACCAGTTCTTCAACAGCTCCTCTAAAACTGTTTATATGATAAGCAGCATTTATAACGGATTGAACGTCTGTGGGTATTTTTATCATTTTTTAAGCATATTTATAGTTAACTATGCTTGAACTATGATTAAACTTCATAAATAAAACACTTATCTCTGTCTTCATAAAAAGGAAAATAACAAAAGGCTATCAAAATTAAAAACAAAATATATTTTACAGATTGCAACTATCGATTAGGTAAGTACAAATAAGATCGCAAATATTTATTTCATAAAAATATAATATGCTGTGGTTTTCAACGTTAACGTTATCATAACATACCTTCTAGTATTCATAACGTTATCATATAAGATGTCGTTAATCAAAATTTTTGGAATTTGCACATTTTTTCCACAATAATTCACAAATCACAATTATTCAAAAATAGTGTAAGTATATTGTTTTCAAAATTTGGCATTGGCCTTTTTACAGAGTTGCCACTTGGCACTTACCCAGTATCTGAACTTCACAACAAATTTAATTATGTCAAAAATAAAAATTCTTAGCTGTTAAATTATTGAAAAAAAAAAATGTTGTGTGGTTATATGAAACCACGGTAAAAGTGACACTTAGGCACAAAATTATCGTATTTGTACGGACGGTTCGACCGTCACGCGACATGCGCTACACAGTCCAAAAAGTTTGAGACGATGTAATAAAAGTTTCACTTTAAAAAATACCACCATTCCTATTCAACATTACGGCTGAAGTACTAAAACTATTCATCTCCATAAACACATTTATAATATATTATGTATTAATAATTTTATCAGAATGAAAAAAAAAACACAAGCATTTAATTCTGTGAATCAAGCTGGCAACACATTCTTACACACCAAGAAGCGGGTAATTTGAAAATCTCTTTACGTGAAAATTTTAATATGCGAGCACAAAATTATTAATATGATATTGATTCTGTAAGATAATAATTTAATAATTTATACGAAGTAAAAAATTCATAAAATAAAATTTCAAACAGCATACCAAATGTTTTATCTTTAATAACAGCTCCATTCCTTTGTAACAACTCTATTTCCAAGATTAACTATAATGTTGATGAATTTTATAAGTAGTTATTTTGTAAAAAATTTTGCTCCCGTTTTTTATACTTTATAAGTAGTTAAAAATATAATTTTAGTTGAGGGATCTGGTATACGTATGTAATTTTGGACGATAATTTAAAGATTTTGGCAATCGATCATATTATATTATATCGTTGATAATATCTGTTATTGCTAGTTAAAAATTTATGGCGTAGTTAAAATATTTCACTCAAAAAACAATAAACACGCTCTATAACATGTCGCACATTATAATATATTAACGAATGAAAATCGATTGATGGTAATAATTTAGCCCTGAGCTGTCGGTAACGACCGATAGCCAGATAGCCAGTTATCGTAAAATAAAATACCAGTAAGTAGTTACTGTCAATTGTTTTTTGCCTGTAATGTTTAAAAAATATAGATTTTAAAAAGAGAATCATCATAATGTTTTATAATGTTTAATACATGATACGAAACAAAATATTGAAAAAATGTTATGATTAAAAAATATTAAAGTTTGAAGTGTAAAATGATATTAAATGTTATGAATATAAGTTTGGAGGAAGAAATAAGATCCTTTTGGGAATACGTAAAACGGTGAGAAAATATTAGTTATATTTAATTTTAAACTGAATTTTGGAGAAATAGTAGGTAGTTATCTAGAATTCTTTGAGGTAAGTTCCTACTAGTAACTGTTATTTTATTTATATTTTGTTATCAAATATTTTTTAATGTAGTTGCCCCAGCAGACGTTGTTCTGCTCTATTGCCCCTTTTCCGTGTTTTCTCTCTGGAGAGACCGTTGACTGCCTTGTGCCAGTTTTATAGATACCTACTTGATAAGTAGCTGTAAGGTACCTTTATTGATAAGGTACTTACTTACCGCCTCAGCTTCGCCCGTGGTACGTGTATAATATAACCTAGGTACAGCAGGCATCACATAATACTGTGCACACCCAAAGGTGAAAGGATTTTTGAAATCGGTCTAGTATGCCGCGGCCGCGAGATTGGCACGTCCGAACTTCAAACATCAAAATAAATAATAATTAACAATTAATTTTTGTAAAGTTGAAATGCTAAAACAATGCTAAAAGTATTATATTGTGACTCATAGTCCAACAAAATATAACTTCGGGGAAGCAATTCTTTATCAACGACACATTTTTGTCGCATTATTCTTTTGAAACAATAGTAGCATCTTTACCTGATGATGATGAAAATAAATGCGAGCTTCACTAGGTTAGCAACATTATGATATAGGTAATACATATTATGTACTTATAGTCAAAAACTTTCATCTCCTTTTTCAGCCCTTCGGGAATAATTCCCCAAAAATCTAATTCAAACCTACTATGGTTTATCATCACTACATAGTATAAAACAAAGTCGCTTTCTCTGTCCCTATGCCCCTTTGTATGCTTAAATCTATCAAACTAGGCAACGGATTTTGATGCGGTTTTTTTAACATAAAGTGATTCAAGAGGAAGGTTTTTGGTATAATATAATTTATTAGGATTTAGACAAAGCGGGCGAAGCCGCGGGCGGAAAGCTAGTTGAAAATATAACAAACAGATAGATAGGCTTTCACGTTTATAATATTATTTGTTTATTATGATTTAATCATTATATTATGTACCTAAGTAATATTATTAGTACCAGTTGCGTTGAGAAAGTAAAAAATAAAATAAAATTCAGGAATAAAGGCAGCGTTCTGTTGATGAAACAATTTTCAAAATCTGAATAAATTCGGTTCAGTAAAGATACTGGAAAATAATACGTTTTTGTGTATAATATAGCGACCACAATTTAAATAGGAAATGTTCGAAATTAGATATTTCACTTTAACTGTTTTCTAACTGGAAAATATGTAATCGATACTTCATAAAGTTTTCATTGCAAGCGAAGTATGTCAAGGTCGCTCTGTGTTATGTGTGGGTATTATTTAGTCGTTATGTATGAAAAACGATAAAATTGTGTGCCTTTATTTTCATTAGCATACGATCGATGGTAATTATTACGTATGGGTTACATTTTTAACTCGGTTATTTTTTTGTTGCTTCTAGTACTTAATTTATACCTAAGTTATTATTTGCAATATAAAAGCTTATTAATGAATATCACGGTTTTTCAAAGGTTGAACTAAGCGCATAGGAAGGGCGTTTGTTTTTCATAACTTAAGTTTAACTACGTTTTAAAAATAAAGAGTAAAACTACGTGGCAGAAACAAGAATTATATTTAAAATAATAATGTTGTGTCCTCTCAAAAAATATTAAATCTTTAAAGTTTAAACAATAAAAAAATGCATAAAATTATGTTTCACTGCGAATTCCAAAGTTTTGACAACGTCCTTATCGGGAGTCACCATAGTTTCTTTATCCTTTAAATGTCCTGAAGATAACGTGAAGGGACAATAGTTCTTAGAAAGTTAGAAGAAATAAATTACTTTACAATGCATTAGTATAAATACTCAAAACACATTGGGATCTACATCAGTGCTTCTTCAGGATCAGCTTCGGGAAGAACAGAAAAAGACGTAAGTTTAATATTAATTTACTTTTGGGAGAACTTGCTTGCTCAGCAAATTTAGTTTATGTTAAAATAACATTTGTGTTCATAGATTGTTCCATCGTGTCTTTTTGTTTAACAAAAATACGTATGTAATTCAAAATTATCTAATATCTTGATGAATTTTCAGATGTCCAAAATAATAATAATATCCGCATTAGTAGCCTCCGTGCTATCAGCCGACATTCACCGTTTGGAAAATCAGGGTCTACCTGTTAATCCTGAAGCTGTAGAAACCCATCCAATTTATAAGAAAGCCCGATCTGAAGAACATCACCCTGTGTATAAGGCTGATAAGATAGAAACGAGGGAAAAGGTAGATCTTGGGAGGGGAATGGGACCAATCGCTAAACATGACATGTTAGCTGACGAACCGGCTCCTGGAGTGATGACGGAACCACAGAATAATGTAAGTTACTATTCATTTTAAATAGTTATTAGGGTATCGTTTCGTTTTTTATTTAATTTTTATGAAAGTCTGAAAATGGAATATTAGGTTAATGTTAAACACTACCTAGTGTAAAACTTCCTTCATTTCTGTTATTTGGAAATATTTTAAATTAAATCGAAAAACTATAACTTTTGAGACTGTGTTTAGTCATACCATTAATATATTATGACGTATATTACCATTTTTAAGAGAATAACATCTTTTGTTCAGGAAAATATTGCACCCACGGGATTTACAAATCCAGCTGAAGTGGCCTATCCAGACATTCCATATGCTCCTGGTTACAACTACGGGAATGGCTACGCGGCCCATGGGTATGTATACCTATGTAATGTCTATGTATAAATAAATAGATTTTTAATTTAGGATACTAATATCAAAAACTATTTTTTTTCAGTTTATAATAATGAAACCTGTGTAACCAATGTATGTTTTTAATATATTTTTTATTTTTATTTTAGGTACGACTTGTATAGCAATAATCTTGGAGATTATTTATACGAGCCAGATACGTCATCCGTAGGTCTATTGTGGAGTCAAGTGCCTGATTCAAGGGTATGATTTTATTTTATTTTATTCATTATATCACATTTTATTTTATAACAACTTGAATTTAAAAAAGCACTTACTTATGTGTGACAATAATTGAAAGGCTACTATCAATAAATTTTTTGAACAATTTGTTTTCAGACCATGGTCAGCTATGTAGGCCGTACTATCAGCTGGGTGTTGAGCAGCATCTTCGTCCTTATGCTCGGATCCCTACTTACGGTAGGAGTCTGCAGCTACACCAACCTTTGCGCCATTACGTTTAACGGAGTGGGTCCTATTCATGAAGAAATGAGGTCCCTAATCACTCCTGAAAGATTAGAGAAGATCAGCACAGCTGCTGATTTTGTTAAAACGGCGATTAACAAATATCAGAAGATCCAGCAAGTGACTGATAATGTTGGAGCCAGGCGACGAAGATCGCTGTAGAAAATATTTCCTATTTTTTTAATAAACATAATATATTGAACTATTGGTATTTTTCTTGAACATCTTAGCGTAGTATTAACCACTTAGCCTCATGAAGTGTGATAATACTTACCAATTTGAAAACTTTGTAATATGATTTGGAGGCTTACCTAATGATATGATATGAGTAGGTATAGATTTGGTATTTCATAAAACATTAAAAAAAGTTTTTCAATTTAGGCCGAAAAGCACTAAAACACCACGTTCTGTTAGTAGACCGGGAGATACTGACACAAAATTTCGAGTCATTTGTAACAAGGATGGCGGTTCTACAGGGGTCTTAGTACGCAATGACAAAAAGAAAAATGATGGTGTGAACGCTGGTACCGGTGTCTTAGTCGCGTGGGCGTTTGTCGAACTCGTCGGTAAAATAGCGAAAGTCAAACGATTTGTAACACAAAAATTTTAGAATTTACCGATAGCCCATAAAAAAGTAGTAGGCGGTAGTGTCATGCCATACTTTTCCGGTGTGACTTACAGCCCGCCATACCGACGCGAATGTGTTGATTTAAATAAAACAATCATTCAACCATTTGTACCAGGCTAACTTTTGCACAGGTAACTATCGTCGTGCAGCCATTTACGAAAATCGCCATGCCATACTTTTCGGACGATTCCAAATGGTCGCCATACCGCCGAAAATCTGCAAAAAAATTTTATTTCGCCAAACTTTTTGTACCAGTATTGCATTTGGATTTTTGGAGAGTATTTGATAAAATGTGACCATTATTATATTTGCCATACTTCTAGTAGGGGGAAAAAGTGCTGTTATACTTGAAAACTTAATTTATTATTAATTTATATAAGTGAGGATTTCCAACACTTAGATCTTTGAAATTTTGTATTTATATTTGTTGATCCTCAAACTTACAGGAAAAATAAGTGCCATACTGTTACAAATCGTTTGACTTTCGCTATTTTCCGACGAGTTCGACTAACGCCCACGCGACTAAGCCGCCGGTACCAGCGTTCACGCCATCGTTTTTCTTTTTGTCATTGCGTACTAAGACCCCTGTAGAACCGCCATCCTGTTACAAATGACTCGAAATTTTGTGTCAGTATCTCCCGGTCTATAGTTATAGATCTATGTTGACAAATTATGGCAAATTGAATCGTTTATACGTCATACCAGTCAGTAATAAGCCATTTAAAATTGGGTAATTAGGTACCTACGTGTTGGAAAATTGTTATGTTGACCTTCATAATATCGACCACAATAGCGTTTCTGTATAGTTTAGTAAGGTTAGGTATGTTTTTGTTAGTTTTTCATTCGTTTTTCTTCTTCCTACAATTTCATAGTCTAGTCAGGATTATTTAAGCATTAAAGCATAGCTTATATTCCAATACAACATCCTACAGAATTATAGATAGAAGTAAGTTGTTATTTCTACGTGGTTTTAATTGAAATACATGACTACTTAATGATAAGTATTTAAGTGTATGAAAGTATAAAGAGCTCATACGCATATTTATTGCTACGTGATATCACTTTAGGAGCTATATTCGCTGAAGTGACTCATAACATCTCACAGCACAGTAAGTGCACGATGACTAATAAACAAACATTTAACCGAATGTGTGCGAACAATTGCCACAAATCAGTCAAATTGCTTATATTTTACTAGCTGGTGCTATTAAATAAATAGGGACCTATTACAATTTCACAAATCGATTCCATAACAAAGCGACGTAGGTATGAGATATTTTCTGATGCACCGGACCGTTTAATTAAGAACTTACCATATTCAAAAATAAATAATTACTCATAATAATTGGTGCAATATGGCAACGAGCTGTAGATTAAAACGGAGTTTTTAATTGTGACATTTCGCCTCAACGTTTGTGTACGCCAGGATTAAGAGTGCGGAGTAAATACCTTTTCGTCTGCTCGTCCGATTATCGTGACTTACAGGGTCATTGAATTAAAACGGGCAATGTGTCATTGCCTTATCTTGTAAGCAACGTTGCGCTTCGTTTTTAGTAAATATCGTCGACAGATGCATTTTCGCACTCACTTAGTATCGTTGTTATCAGACGCGCGTCACCAGAGAGCATAGTTAATTGCTCAGATTCGCCCGTTATCAAGATTTTATCAGTTGAACACAACACAGTGTTAATTAAGTCACCCATGAGATTAGCTGCATCGAGTGAATATGGGGAATTCAAAGAGCAAAAAAATGAAAATCACACAAAGCGACACAACGAAGGCCGAGGAATGTCGTGAAAGAATTAACTCGATTAAAACTGAATCTCCGGACGTAAATAGTGCAGCCATTAGAAATAATGAGATGGAAATGGGATCGGAACAAAATGAAGAGAAGAGCAACGATAATGCCAGCAGTGCCTCCACCGTGGAAGTGTTGGACGATAAATAGGTGTAAAAAATGTGCCTTAAAACCAGTCATTGCCAAATAACTTGTGTCATACTCTTTTTATAATTTCTTTCTTTTATACGAGTAGGTATAATTTACAAGAAAATAATGGTTTAATATATTGTGTTTTTCTTATTAATAGTTTTTTATTCCGCCGGCAATGAAAAATGCTGTACTTATTGTTTTGTACGTGCTTCAACATTTATATAAGTTTACACGTATCTAGTGGAAAAATCAGAACCTTGAATAAAATTATACTTCTGATCGAACAAATAGAGGGCATTAAAACAATCTACACGAAATATATAATTTAAGAAAATTTATGTTGTAACGATGCATCCTGATTTCAATTAAGTGGAAAATAATGTGTGTTATTGTTGTGATACTATATTAGATAAAACTAGGATTAGAACATTCGTGTATTATCACTAATGATGTCATTACTTTGCTTGTATGATTAATGGAATATACCATGGAATTTTTATGCATTTAGGTACATATACATAATTAATGAACAATATAAAATACGAATACCTATTTGTTTTTTAAATATTATATACACTCCCTAATGTTCTAAATTTAAATGTCATATTCTTTCATTTATAAACTTGTCGCATACAATTATTGTTAATTATTCATCGATCGTTAAAAATAGATGTTATTCATTCAAAGTGCCTTCTAAGAACAAGGGTCACGAAAGCATCCGTTGTCACGAACGGACTATTCTACCGAGTTCTACGCGAAAGATGTTTCATGATTATTTTAGAAGCATCATTGTGACTGGCCAATATTTCATGCTCAGTCATCGTCACCATGGTGCCCACAACCATAACACTATTAACTAACATAAAACCAGGCTACTCATTAGTTTATCAGCAGTCGCAAACGATAGAAGCTTTGATTTGCCGTCAGGTGTGTTATTGTCTGTTGAATATACGTTTAACTTTAGCCATAAATATTCAACAGTGATTTAATTTTTACCAAAGCGCGTTTTTATTTAAAGCTGGGCCAATGTATGGACAAGTCTGTAACCGAAAAGATTCAGAATATAGAGTGAGTTTAAGTAGCTGCAGGATCTTTGTTATTGAGATTCTTTGGGAGGATTGAATTTAAGGCTA
The DNA here is from genome assembly GCF_061535455.1 of Colias philodice. Taxonomy (NCBI): domain Eukaryota; kingdom Metazoa; phylum Arthropoda; class Insecta; order Lepidoptera; family Pieridae; genus Colias; species Colias philodice. The sequence goes on from NC_143090.1 coordinate 7,233,292, forward strand.
TGCTTCTTTTGATTAATAATACGTTAAAATCGTTAAAATTTTTGTTTTAAATTTTTCTTCAGTTACATTGCAATTTGGCTCAATTCAAGCTACATCCGTTTTTTTAAACTTAATCTTAGGCGGTTAGGCTTCTGAATTTTTTTAACTTAGGCATCAAGATCCATTTTATTTTAGTTTGATCGTTGAAAATTCAAACCAGCTAAATATAAGTTCTCTGATTCATATCTTCGGGTAACGAATACTAACAACATATTTCAGAAAAATAAACAAAACAGAGCGTTTTAAATAACTTTGTTAAGAGGGCATTGTATCTTCAACTTTCAAGGCAAGGGATTTCTGTAACAATGAAATCCTTATCAGTAATTATGACGGTTTTCTATGTAGCAAATGTTATCGGGTAAGTTTTTAACTATTATTGGGCGTTTGGCATCATGGTGACTCAATAAAGATAAAATGTGATGGTTGTGACAAATCCTTAAAGAGTCTTGGCTAATAAATTTTTCATCACTAATCCTTAGTCTCACTAAGCGTCTAATCTAAGCGTGTTGATTACACTAGACGTTGATAAGACTATTCTACACCATCATCGTTCTAAAACGACATTACCAAAAATTACAGAAATTTCTAAATAAATTAAAAGAACCCTACGAGCCTAACTAGGTATTTCATTCTTTTGAAGTATTTTTTTTTAAGATTATGAGTAATATTTATTGCTCAGTTGCACACTGCACTTAACCCGTATTTTTTTCACGAAATTTTAAATAATTTTTCATTTCTGTGTGGCGGTTAATTTTATTTTCCTAGTTTTTACACCTGCAAAAGTTCGTGTTGTTCACAATTTTTGTTCTCGCACCTATCTGCTGCACACTGATGGTATTTACTAGTGTTTAGAATATAATATCAGGTACGTATATATATATTTCATATACATAATATAGGTAAAAATTTGTTACATTGGCATGTAACACAAAAAATAGTTCAACGAAGAGTTCGAAACACGAAGAGTTCTAAAACATGTTCCAATATTAGAAAATAAAAATCTTAAAACCAAAATAACAACATTCTATTCTATTCGTGGCTGCGACAAAACTTGTTTAAAATCTGCTGGGTTGTCGGCGCAAAATTTCCAACTTCCAGTATAATTATTTGATTTGTTTTTTCTTGAATAAAACCATAAATTATTGGGGTTATGTTGCCTTTGTAATTTTTAATTATGTTGGTAATTTAGGTATAGGTATGGGTAAAAGTGATGTCGTAGGTATTATCGGTACTTTTCGGTCATTGAAATGATTCAAAAATGTGTTCAATTAGTATCGTTCAATTATAAACTAAGTCTATTTAATTACAGTAACGCCGTAGCAAGATCGAAAGGTGGCAAAATGCCCGCTCAGCCAATAAAGCTATATTATTTACCACCGTCGCCACCATGCAGAGCGGTGATGATGACCGCGAGGGCGTTGGGCCTGGAACTCGATTTGATTCTCACTAATATTTTGGAAGGGGAGCATAAGACACCTGAATTTACGAAGGTATGATGATATATTTTCAGTAAACTATTTTCGGGACATGAATCTCAAATTGTTAACGCTTGATATTTGTTACGAGCAATCTCGGCGTAGAGGTTTCAACATCTTATTTATTGAACAGGAACGTTCTAATATATTTTTTTAAAATGTGTTCCAGATAAATCCTCAGCAAACTATACCAACGATGGATGATAACGGATTCATTATGTGGGAAAGGTACTGTGCCCATTGAATTCAACTAAGTTATCATAAATAAAATTGTGAGATAGGTTTAAATACTTTGTATGCAAAAAAATTCAAAAAAAGCTTCCACAACTAAGCGATATTTACATTTATTATTTTACTTAGGTTTTATAATACATATATTTCTATGCTTTTTATTATGCATCATTTTAACTCTTTAAAGAAAGGATTTTTATTACGATTTTCGTATCTGAATGTAAATAACTTTGGAGAAGTACGTATAATTTATAACAGGCTGTAAGTATTTGAACGACCCCAATGAAATGACTAAAAAATATTCTGTACATATTGATTATAACAGTGATAGATATAGGTGTTACTTCCATGTCCAATTGGTATGGCACTCCTGTGCAAATACAAATAATGTGTCTATTGTTGTAAAGAATCTATTGTTATGCTAATCATCGAACTATATTGATGAATAATGTATTAATACTAATAATATAGGTTATAATATAATCCATATATATTTCAGTCGAGCAATTATGGCCTATATGGTAAATGCATATGGTCGAGATGATTCCTTATACCCAAAAAATCCCAGACAAAGGGCAATCGTTGATCAGCGACTACACTTTGACCTTGGTACCTTGATACCAAAATATATAGGTTTATATGTAAGTAAAAGTATTTATAAAAAATATAATTCATTGAATCAAATATTTGTATTGGAATTGTATATGTATATAGTTAGATAATAATTAATGAGAGGAAATGTATGAATGATGGACGATTGACTTCACTTCAGAGAAGGTCTTCATTATTTATTTTTAATATTTTTTTTGCTGCAAATTACGATATTAATGTGGATATCCAATATTGTGCTATTTCAGGAATCAATCATGCACTTGTTTATTTTTTTAAATCCTTTACGAGGATGTAAGTATTTTCGTATGATCTGTTCTGAAAGTTATTTATTTTCAGGTTCCGATGCTTTTCAATGGAGCACCCTATAACGAAGAAGAAGCAGTTAAATTAAACAATGCTCTTAAAATACTAGATATAACCCTTGAAGGCCGAGTGTTTGTTGCCGGTGACAATTTAACCATTGCAGATATTTCTATAATCGTGACCATCAGTAACTTAGAGGTACAGAACCGTGACTTAAGAGGCTTTTAATAGATAATAATTATTCTGCTTTTACATGGTACAGTCTACCAATGGAAATTAACTTATTAGGTATTATTTTTTCAGGCTCTCAAATTTGATTATAGTGCACACCAAAATATAGTGAAATGGTTCGAACGCACAAAGAAAGCTTTGGAACCATATGGTTATGAAGAAATCGACAAAGCTGGAGCACAGCAAATAGCAGGCTTTTTGAAAAAAACATAAATTAAGCACAACATATTGTAAAGCATTTCAGTTTCAATTAAACACAATAATATATTGTAAATTTCAGTTTATTCACGAATAAATCATTACACACAACGTTTATTATTTTCCTTATCAACTCGTTAAGAATTTACAGTCAAAGTTGTTTGGTAACTAGGTACCAAGAAGCGATATAGTGCGTACTTACTTCTAAATGCTCTATAGTTTATAAAGAGCATTAATAAGGTGTTAGCATTATGCCTTCCGGTCTCACGTGAACATCCTGGTGATTTGATTGAGCAGGCATTCGAATATGGCACAACAATGCGTCGACGCTCGAGTCGGGCCGCACTGCGCTTCATACCGTCGCACGTTTTCAAAACAAAACCGCCTTTCAATTGTTTCAATCTGAAAAATTCATTACAAAACGATCAAACAGTACGCAATATTCACAAACAACGGGTGATCGAGATCGCATAGTATCGCGAACACATCGAAACGGTACAATTTTATAGGAATGTGTTATCGAAAAATGTTTTTAGTGTTGTGTTACCTTTAGTGATACTGTCATATGGTGCTTGATAATTGCGATGATGCCGTTCTGTGTTAGTATTATTTACCCTATTACCTATTAAATATCAATTAATTAAATCTAATTGAAACTACAGAATATTTCTGGTTTACAATTCAAAATAATGATCCTCTCGTAATCCTACAAAGAAAATGTCTAGAATTTTTTTAAGTATAAAGAGCTTTGTTTTATAGTATTCTGAAGATTATTTACATAAATTGATGACCCTCTCCATTTTTTCTTTTGTCTTGCTGCTAAAATACCAAATCATAATACACTGGCTGATTCTATATAAAAAGGCCATAAACTCAATGAAACATTTATTTGGTATGATATTGTTAAATCTCCTATGTAATTCAATTGTACGATAACTGATATAAATCATATAGGTAGGTAAGTACATCTGCAGAACAGAGGACACAGTGATTATTTAATAAGCACGCTAGGTCTATTTGTCTCTTAGCTTTGTTATCATGCAACTATGAGTCCATAAATTACTATCCTACTTAGAATGGATGATATGACGACTTTTCATATTCTACATTCATTCGCAGGTTTCCTGTTTTATAGAATTCTAATATTTAAAATAAATTTAGTAAAAAAAAATCACATTATATTGGTAAAATTGCATTTTTCAGAAATGGTTTTGTCTGTCAACAATTATAACATTAACGGCAGCTCTACAATTTCCTGCGAATCCTAATTCAGAAATGTCTGCGGATGAAAAAACTATATCTAGAATAAATAAAACAATCGAACAATCTGATGAAAGCGGTCACGAAATTGAAATAGATGGAGACGAAACGAGAGACAAAAAATTTTTAGATGACGCTATGAGAACGGTTTTAGACCCAGATACAATAATTATAAGAAATGACGATGTGATAGAAAATTTTAAAATTCAAACAGAAGAAATAGATAAGGAAAATGCTACGTTAGAAACTTTTATGGAAGAAATGGATAAATTAAGTCTTGATGTGTGCAAAACGTCTCAAGAAGCATTGTGGTCGTATGTTACGGATACAAATAATGAATTTAAGAAAAATAAAATGGTAAATCGTTTTACAAGTAAAATCAGGAATCTAAAACAAACCTTTACATGTGTAAAAGTTTATTTTAGATTGCTCTATGTACACTATTGTACATATTATACATAGGCAAGAATCTATGTCATGATCCAATACCCTAATTAAAATAATGTTATTCATGAATACTTTCTTAGAATTGAGCCTTCTGCCTTCTTGAGCCAGCTGCACAGCTGTGCCTTTAATAGATTAATGTAAAATCGTGACGTCTTCATTTTCAGGTAAGTATAGCTGCCGAGGAGGACGAAATTAAGAAACAATATTGGACAATAATAAAACGGAAGTATTTAGACGAAGCGCAGAATACTAACGATCTAAGGCTTAAGAGAAAACTGAGAATTATAAAAGAAAGGGGAACAAACGTGCAAATGCCTCAAAGTAAAGTAAGTACTATCAATTTAATTATTGTTTGTTTTAATCAGAATTCATTTGAAGAAAAGTGCTTAATATAATTAAATTACTTATAGCAACGTGAAGAAATTGATACTATGCAACGCATATGGAGCCGAGTTACAGTTTGTGCGTATAATGTTACAGTTTGTAACACTGAAGAAGCTTCACAAACAATGAATGGTACTGTTATTAAAATAAAAAGTTTAAATGTAATTTTTCATAATTAATAACGCCTTTTCGCTATAGATGCGTTTGTTATTTCAAATAAATTTTTAAAAGCTCATTCAATAATTTCAGATGTCATAACTATATTTAAGTCCAGCAATGACTCTAAAGAATTAAAATATTACTGGAAAGCATATAGAGATGCTACGGGAAAGAAAGTGAGACCAATATTCACGGATTACGTTGATCGAATGAATACTGTTGCTAAATCCGAAAATTTCCAAGACGCTGGTGAAATGTGGAGATACAATTTCGAAGATGACGACTTTGTTAATACTGTCGTGAAATTATGGAAGGAAGTTAAACCACTTTATGATTTACTCCACCGTTACGTTAGGGTCAAATTAAAAGTTGTTTATAGTGATGATTTACACAATGATAATAGCCTAATTCCAGCACATATTTTAGGTGAGTAAAACTTTTAGCCTATTGTAAGGTATTATTAGGATAATTCAAGTAGCTTATATCAAATACAGTGGAGATTTCAGTATGAACATTAACTTGTAACAAGAAAATATGACGTTTAATGACGCCTGTATGTTTTTTTATCCCTTTCACACCAACTTGCCAAGTTAGGTGGCTGGTGTATTACACTGGAGTGCAATCTCCAGTGTATTAGATATAAGCTTCTTGGGTTAATTGCATAAAAATAACGCCTGATTAAACTTAAGCAAATATGTAGATTGTCATTTTTGGTAACAGGAAATTTATGGGCTCAAGAATGGCAGGCGATATATCCTTTGGTTGCATTTTACCCTGATGTAGGACGAGCACAAATAGCAGGGAATCACAGTGTTTTTGCCAAAAAGTTATTTGACACAGTGGATAAATTTCACCAATCTTTAGGATTCGAAAGCGCTAGTGATTCTTATCAAGATATTAAAGAAATACCAACTACGGCCAATTGCCTCCCATCAAGCCATGATATGTGTGATGGAGTAAATTATAAGTAAGTAGACTTATATTTTATCATAATATTTTAACATTTAAAACAAGATTTGTATAGCAGTTAGATATGAAAAAGCTCATAATGATATTCCAGTATGTAGAAATAGGTTTTTATTCGTTTACTTCACTTTACTGTATATAGTAGATCGAAGAGTTGCTTCTGTATATTAAAATATATCCTTTTTATTACAGGATAAAATGGTGTGGAGAGAAAGTAACAGACGTGACAGTAGGTTTGTCTCGAGCGGCAAGGTTATTAGGTCACGTGCAATATTTTCGACACTATAGAAACCTACAACCATTATTTAGAGATGGACCTAATCCAGGTATAACTATTTTGTTACTATAGTAGGTTTTCTGATCACATTTTCACTTGATTATAACACTAGATTAAATTGAATCTCTAAGAAATAGACTACGTCCCTATCCAAAATAGGTGCCTAGATATCGTCACTTTTTGGATGCGAAATATTTATAGATAGATTATAATATAATATATTGTAATCTATCTATAAATATTTCGCCTAAATGTGTGTCATATTATGACACACATTTATTACTTTTTTGATAATTGATTAATAATCATTTTATAATAATTATGTACCTATTTTTAATTATGTGCTAATGGTAATAGATAGAGACAATATACATATATACTTAATTTATAAGGTTGGTTAAGCACCTACAATTAATGTAACAACGACAAACAAAATACAACAACATTGACGTAAAAAAATTGCTAGTCACTGTGACATAGTGTTGAAATTAAGTAGGTATACAAAATATGAATTGCAAATCTGTATTCTGTATCTACCTAAATGAAAAGTATTATATTTTGAATTATAATTGATAACAACTTTGCACAAAAAAACAAGTGAAGTGTGAATTTTATTGTCTCATTGAAGGTCTTAATAGAATGCCGTCAATTTAGTTTTGCCTTCATCTACACCACAGTTATTGGAATTAATGTTCATCAATATACTGTCAAATAAGCATGGAATAATTGTTTAATTGTAGTAAAAGTTCAGAATAAGAATTATACGATTGGGGTAGAGGGCCAAAAAAAAAGGTTATTTAATTTACCCGAAAATAATGTTTTTGAAACTACACGACAAAGCTACTCCGTGCGAATTAAGTAAGGGCATGTCACCCTATCCCTATATAATTCTACACTATTAGGTATCAACTCAATTTATTATTGGGCTAATGCCCACAGCCCATAGATTTGATTTTAATTTTGATACTATGTTTTAAATAGATCTTTGGATCGTTAAATAGGTACGTCAGTATTATGTTTCATTCTTTGAAGGTTATGAAACTTTTTGTACCTGCTTATATGTTATTTGTGATTTACATTAAGTACTATTTCCTTGTTTTTTTTTAAGTAATCTCTGCAATCGGATTATTTTAGCTCAGGTTTAAATATCATTCAGATGCTTCAAAGAATTAACGGCTTTTACGTTCTAACGCATAACTGCCCTTTTGTTTTATAATTCCTCTAAACAATTACCTTTCATATTTCTAAGTACGGTTAGGTTTTGCGGTTTGCAGCTCTGTAATTATAAAACCGAGGGCAGCAAAATTTAGTCACAGCATTTCAATTATGTAACAGCGTTTCACGATGCCATTTCCGACATTGTTGCGGTGCAGTTGACCTCTCCGAGCCAACTTCGGACCTTGGAGTTCGTTGAGATGGACGAATGTCCTGAGGCAACTATGAACCATCTATTATGGCTCGCGTTGGAGAAGCTTCCACTAATGGGATATGCCTTTGTCCTTGATAAGTGGCGCTGGGACGTCTTTGCCAATAGCAGTATGGAAAATTTGAATCAACATTGGTGGGACCTCAGGTAATGTGACTTTCAAAGTCACCACAATATTCGTGCATTTGTTTAGGATTGTCACGTTGACTATTAGAATGTAATTAAATTGATCGATAGTCGGGCCTGTGTTAGGGTAGGTTAGGTTAGCGCGACGTTCACTCGGTGTTTGAGTCGGTTCTTTCCATAAGGCATGGAATTTTTTGGCAATATTAAAACACGTTTATAAGTAGATTGAAGGAAATATTTTTGCTTTTAACAGACGTTTCCAAAAACGATAGAGTCACCCAATTCGTAGCGTAGGCAATTGTTCTACATTTTGCCTATGTAAGAAGTTCTGCAACTTTTTCTTATTGAATTCAAATAAATTTTAACAATTCTTATTAAAAGTTTTGTGTAAAAAACTATAGGTACAATGCCTGTAATACCTAACTCGAGGCTTATTGTTCGGTGGTTCGACTATGAAGAAGTTATTAAAGTTTTTGTGACTAATATTATAATATATATAAAAGCAAGCATTTATTTAATCAGAATAATTATAATTAAAGTTCGTAACAATTGAAGGCCTCACAATCGTGTAGGTACATTTTGATATATCTTTCTGCTATGTAAGTTCACATCATTACGAAATGGCAATAAACCACAAATATTATTACTGAAATATTGTAATCAAAATTGTTATACTAGTTTGATTTTATGCAGATATCTTAGAACTGCAATTATTTTCACTGTGTAATACGCGTATGTAATCAGAACTCAATTATGTTTGTCGAGATGACTCTGTTAGTTTTAAATTAAGAGATAACTATATTTTCTGCAACCATGTTATGGGCCATGCGAAAAGGGTTCTTGTATTATTAAACCACTATCTACATTGTAAAAAAATATTAAATTAATGTTTAGGCACAGTTTATGCGTTTTTGCTTCTGAAGTTTATAATAAATAGGTATTGATTTATTTTCAATTGTTTATTATGTAGAGTTTAAATTAAAGATTTTTTTCCTAGGCCTTAATTAAGATCTTTGTTATTGGAAAATTTGCCTAACAAGTTAAAATAATTAATCGGTACGTATTTTCATAATTGTACAATATTTTAGGATAGAGGAGACGATGATTTCCCCACCAGTACCCAGGAACGAGAGCGACCTGGATCCAGCCTCCAAGTACCACGTGGTGTCACACGTTCAATACATTACGTATGTTTCTACAGTCTACATTAATTTAATTAATGATACCTAAATTTTTATTGAATTGTCTAGTTTCATAATTATTCAAACTTTGGAGGTCTATTTGCGGTAAATGTGATATCCATCTGCCACAATCTGCCATTGTCCGAGATTATACGATGGATTAACTTAATAATAGTTAATTGTTCGAAAAAAAAATTGAATAATAATCAATTATAGCTTTGGATTCGAACTCGTCTTTCGTGATTCGTCTTACCGTAGCCTGCGATCGGTAGGCCTAATAAATATATAATTATTTTCATATACTTTGCTACAGAAGCAAAAATTTAAATCAGTTCAGATATTTTGGAATATAACTTACATACATAAAAACTTTCACCTTTATTTGAATACGTATCTAAAAATTGCATTAAAATGAGGATTTAAAAAAATTAATCCTTCACTTTTTATCATACAGGTATTTAGTCTCACATATATTAGAGTTCCAAATCCTACGGTCCTTATGCAAAAGGGTGAACCATACTGGACCACTGCACAAATGTTCCATATACGGTGAAAAGGAAGCAGGAAAACTGCTCAGGTAAGTCATTGTGATTTTAGTCACATTTTAGTAGTGTACTCTAGAACATCCGTGTTAGGATGACATAGCTGAAGGTAATTCGTAGACCTTATGCAAAGCAGATTGTGGATTTGGGTGAAATTAGAGAGAATTGTGTTCCAGTTTTGTTTACAAACATAATATACTTACTCGGTAAAAAAGGCTTTGTATCTATATTTATTTCTAAACTAGAAGTTTTACGATTGAAAATGAAAAGCAACATTCGAAAAGTAAATGTTTGTAATTTCGAAATTTTCAATGTTCTTAATCAAAATAGTACCTAATATGTACCTAGTTACACACTATAATCTAATGTTTAGGTTATGAGAAAATCAGTAGGTGATCGTTAACTTGGTCAAGACAATATTAAGATCCTGACAAAGTGAAAAATAACGATAATAATTTTGTATATTCATTATATTTCATGCTCTACAGTCTACTGTAATTTATTGGGTGTTATAATTAATTATTATTATTTTTAATTCTCAAAACTGAGTCGCCTAATTTATGCCGGCTTGATGTCTCTCGACTAGATCATCCTCAAATAAAATGATCGATTGTAATAGTAATTCTATAAATAGGCTGTACTAAGGTCATCGTAACAACCTTAATTTAAGCATTTACTTGCATATAAATGTCGAGACCTTACGGAGGTCACCACAGTTACATTTGGAAGTAATGAAGAATATTTGCAATTTTGATTTATTGCTCATATCTCTGTCTGAGCTTAGTTTTTATTTTTCAACTAAGTAAAGAAATAATCCATTGTAATGGGTGATAACATGAAGCATTTATAACCTCTTACTTTTGAAATGGCAAGACTGATACTTTTTTAATATTATTTGTTTGTATTTGGTAGGTCTTTATGTAAATTAAATGAATCATACATTAATTTACGTTTTACCTCTTACCTGTAATATATTATATGATATATCCCGTTTTAACAAAGTTGTGACATAAAATATTATGAAAAATTTATAAACAGGAAGAACCTCTCAAAACTTGAGATATTATTAATACTTTGCATTGAAAGACTTATTATATTAGTATTTAGTATGCAACATATTCTTGTGCCATGATTTTCCTATTGTTTATCTCATAGGCAGACTTAAATAATTTTATCTGTTTTACCTATAGGTATAGTTATGTTAGAGAAAAATTCCCTACGTATGAAATTTTCTATACTTGAGCTATGGCCTTAAGGCTTAAATCTTCGCCCTGCAAGAGTAAATACATACTTAGTCTGCTGATGTTTATTTTTAATTTAATTATGTTTAAATATTTCAAAATAATTAATTTTTATTTAGATTTAATCCCCCAACTCGTAACTATTACATCCCTTTTTTCCTTGTTAAAAATTGCCCAAATTTTTCTTTACAGTGATGGCATGTCGTTAGGAGCCAGTGAAGATTGGAGAACAGTGCTTCAAACAATGACGGGAGAAACTGAACTGTCCACAGCTGGAATTCTCGAATATTTTTCCACACTTAAAACTTTACTAGATTCTGAAACAGCTAGACTTGAAAATTTAAGTGACGACATGGACAAAAGCGCACCAATAGTCGTGGGAATTATTGTAATCATTTTAACTTTTTTGATGTTCTTGCTCTATTGTATAAGAAAACGTGACATTCTCAACAAAATGTTTGCTTTTTGTGGTCTAAGAAAGAATGGCTCTTTAGATATAGTTACAAATGAAATATCACACTCAAAATCCAATGAAGTTGAGGGAATCAGTGAGGACAAAGTATAAAAATGTTGTTAAAAATTTTATTGAAAAACAGTTTAAGTTATGAATCAATTTTTTATTATTGCAATTTATATTAATAGTTAGCTTTTATAATATTATGTAGGTACCATATCATGCTTTTTTGTACCGTTAACTAGAGATCTACGGGGAGATGTTTTGATTATAATATCAGAAAATTTTGGTTGTTTTATTCCGATCCTTATCAAAATATTCACAACCTTCATATTAGATTTTACGATGTGCAAGAAAGATAATAAATTACTGGCAGATTTAACAGCCGATACAGTTTTAATAAGTAAAAGAGAGAGTAAATACTACGCTACCTACCTTATCAAATTTATAGGGTACCATTTTTTTATATGAAAGGGAAAATCTGGAGACCAAGATTTACTTGTCGTTTTTTTAATACTATATCGTTTTATCATCCCCGAATTCCTGCATAAAAATTTCATGAAAATCGTTTCAGCTATTTCCGAGATTCAGATTATATTAATTATGTACAAGAGTTGTCTCTTTATTACTCTTTAAAGTACACTCGTAGGTCCAAATTTCATACTTCTTCGTTTTCGCACTTTTTGTAAAAACGGATAGGTAACTATACTTAAAGTTTTTTTTTACTTATTATTTGAGATATTGACCTGTAATAATTATGCACAAACTTGATTAACCCGAATGTTTCATGAAAATTATTTTAGTAGAGGGTAAAAATACGAAGTAACTCTTGTGACCACGACTTGCAGGATTATTGTTTTTAATTATTATTCTCATATTAGTTTTATTTTATGTATATTATATTGTGTTAAAACTGAAACAGATAAAAATAAAGCCCTAGCGGCGAGTGTCATACCTTTGACGGTTCATTAATCTTCATTAATGACGTTATTGGTAAGTATAGGTATTATGCAAAAAAAATATTTTAAAATAACAAAATTAAATTTAAAAATTAAAATTAGAAGTCCCATTGATAAACAACAAACAAACAACTTTCTAATTTACGAAAAGCAAAGATCCAAACAACTTTCGACTGGCCGTTTTAGGAAGCAATCAGACATGTAGCTGCTACCGTATGATACCTACGTACTGTCGAACATCACAGTGGACATCCGCCCAGAACTGACTTGTAATGGTTAAGAATGGCTAGCTAGTACAAACAAACTGCAATCTCCAAGTAGTTACAGTTTGGATCAAACGCACGCAGGCGGCTCGACTCGCGGCGGATTTCGCGACATTTTCGCGCGCGATTGTATTTCAAAATTCGAATTCCATTTTTGCAACGCTGTCCGCCGATAGATAAAATAATAAAAAATAAAATTACTTGTTTAGATAAATAAGGAAGACTGAATGAGTATTATTACAAAGTGATGAGATTTGACTGTGATTAAATATTTAGCAACAGGGTAAGTACTTAGTCAATTAAATTTCAATAAGATTAATATTATACTAATGCTCTTTTCTGACTCCAAAAAAACAATGCATAATAATTACATATTGAATTACATTTACAAATGTTTTCCAAGAGTTTACAAATCCTATTTTACAATAAAACAAACAATGCTAAAAGCAACATTTAGGCACCATAATATTATTAAGTAGAACAGTAAACATCATGTCGATTACTAAAATTACCTATGTAAAAACCTTTTTCCGAATACACACATGTACATACACATTTTTTGTAATTTATTTTTTACATTATGAGTTTATCATAATATTATAATGTATAAAGTTTTTAATATCTACTTTTTCATTTCATTTTTAGTTCGCTTTATTCTTCAAAGAGACGTTTTAGATATAGACTATTAATTCCAGCATAACTACCTTGTTAACTGAAATGAAAAAAATAAAACAAAAGCTGCGAATATTTTTATTCGTAGCTTTATAGCTCAGTCTTAGATGTAAACGGTAATAAGATATCTATTAAAGAGGTCGCAGATTGTGCTTCCTTACAGATGCTATTTTTCTTTACAAATTATGGTTATTTACGTATTCATAGATTGCAAAAGTTTAGCTAGATATAGGTACATAATAAGTCACATAGAAAAGTCAAAACTGTCCATTTAATATTTTTTTAAAGAATAGGTACTTGGGGCGTAATATTTTACAATCGATATCGAAGCCAAAAATATAGAAGATTATAGAGACCGGACCGCTGCAGCTGTAACGGAGCGATGTGGATTAGACAGCGGGGCACAGCTAGTTAATTTTTAAAACATTATTGTATATGTGCATATAATAATTAATGTCTATTGCTATCATGGAGGTCATTTTTTGTATGAATATAAAAAATCCGTTATAGTTTAACCAGTTTTTATGCAACTTAATCTGCCAATACAAGATATTCCTTTCTATTCAACTTTTTGATTTTTTTGCATCCAATTGGCACCAAACAGTTTAATTATAATTATATTATTCAATTATAATTATATTATGTGACTTTATAATTAAATATTTTTTTTAATTATAAAGTCAGATTTGATATAATATGTGACTTCTCATTTTTTTTTAATTACGTGATGAATTCTTGTGACATCAAATATTACATTTTGTAAATAACTATACAAAATTGTTAGTGTGACGGTGCATTTACATCAAACGAGCGAATGCTCATTCTAATATAACTACACTATGCTAAATTCATTTACCTTAGTGTAAACAGGCGTAGAGCATTCTTTCTTAGTGAGTGCTGAAAGATTCTATGCAATGTTCTAATACTGAACAACACTGAATACGAGTGTTCGTTTACGCATCATGAAAGAATGCTCTTGCTCTAGCTCTAGTTCTATGTTCGTTTGATGTAAATGCACTGTATGAGAAAAATCTATTTTAACCAATTCGTTTGTTATTTTCCATTATTACCCAATTCCCTATATACTATATACTATGTAACATTATATTGATCATTATTATGAGTATACTTTCAATCTTGGAACATTAAACTGCTCTAAGCTTTCTTTAAATAGCCTCTACCAATGCGAATTCCTAAACCAAATCAGTGACTCTACTTTTTGGCATTTTAGTATGTGATCGTTCCTACAAGTAATAACCGTCTTATGTTTTAATTCTCGAATTTTGAATGTACAATTTAAAACAAGTTAACATCATTTTCCGGGAAAAAATTGTGAAAAAAGAAAGTTTCTCATTCGTTCGGAAATTATGTAATAATTATGCGAACTTTTTTAGACTCAAGCTTTTATATGTATTTAACGCACGATTGTGTATATCTGTTCTATAACTATTGTCCATTGAAACTTTATTAAAAAATTATGGTTTTGATTACAATAATATTACATTCGTTTTTCATCTGAATGAACAAGGCTACAAGACTAGGCTTTATAGGCACGTATTAATTATGCATAGGTTGACGACCTCAAATAATATACCTACTTCATGTCGACTGTCATCTATATGTGCAATTTGCTTTATGATTACATGTAAATTGAAAATGTAATGATTGTACTTTTCAAACTTCCAGGCTGGACTAGTAGGTACTTAGGTACATCTAATCTACATGAACAACACCGCTTTAGTTTGCTTTTGTTAAAGAGCACAAAACATGTGATTATACAAAAAGTACAGAGTAATAATTTGATTACGTGTGCAAAGTCGGGTAACAATAGCAGTTGTTCAAAGTTGCAAGGACACAGGACTATTAGAGCTGATAATGTCATATGGGTACTGTTTAACTTAATTTCTTAATTCGATACCTAGATACTTCAATAGATAATGACGATTTTATGTTGAACGATGCAATTTTTGAAAAAATAGGTATGTATGTAGTTATGAATATAACACGAATAAACAAAATTTACACTCAAATAATTGTATAGCGCGTATATTATGTTGGTAGCGACCAGCGATAGCGCGATATTAGCTACAATTTCTAAGGTTAGAAAATCATGATTATTAAAATAAATGTCTTTGAATATAAGAACTAATCAAATATTAGAAATGCTGTTGAATTTATCATTACGCACCATTACCACCACCTTAAAACAGTTTTTGCATGGTATTTCCAGTGATTTCGTGAACATAAAAAGTAAAAACCCAGTGGACACCAAATGTATGTTTTGATAGTTACTTGCGCTAAACATCATAATAATTCCAAATACAACACGAATACTTTTTTGCTATGTGAGTGTGAATTCTCACCACAACCACAGAATAATAACTAGTAGGTACCTAGCTAGCTACCAAAACACACAACACCCACAATTTCTTAAGAATGCAGAGGGTTAGGTAAATTATTTAATTTACAGTTATCAGGCTTAATTATGGAAATATTTTCTTTTGTCTGTCAGTATAATTTGTATTTTCAGTATTGATGATTTTCTAAACTGCATGACTTCGGACTTCTTCTTGCTAACAATAGAAATAATATCTATTTAATTAGAATTAGGTACACCGTACAGTAATTTGCTCTTGATAGAGTTGTTACAACTTACAACCAAAGTTTTATCTATCGCTTAAGGTACGATACCTTCTAAGTATCAAAAAACCTACAAATGAAGAAATAAAAATATTTCTTCTATTATCCGTCTGATACAGTTCAATTATTAGGCGTATGTATACGGATATCAAAACAGTTCGATGACTTTTCTATGAATATTTGTTTTCATTCCCATAGTCTTTAATTGGCTTTGGTATTAAGAAAAGCACCGGAAAGCCGTTAAAATTATTTATTTACGTTATTATATTATTTAACGTAAATGCACTCACATATTTAGTAGGAAAAACCATGATCTTGTCAACTTTTTTGTTTCCGCCTTGCGTTCAAAATTTTTCCTACATTATGTGTACAAATTACAGGAAATAACAATTGTACTTACAATACTTCCTGTGTTATCGTAAACAAATTAAGGTTTCTACTTTTAGATGAAAATCTAGCTCCCGCCCACGACTGACATGACACGTACGTGCATCCCCGTTTTTCCCCGTTCCCGCAAGAATTTCGGGATCTTTTCTTAGCGGATGCCTACGTCCTAACATCTACCTGCATGCCAAATTCCAGCCCGATACCACAGATTAGAGAATAGTTACTTCGTCCGATACGTCCAGTGGTTTGGGCTGTGCGTTGATAGATCTCTATATCAGACACCTTTGAGTTTTATATATACGTATAAGATATAGGTACCTAAGGTATAGGAAACTAAATAACATTGTAAAATTATTATTTTTTGAACTCAGCTACTGTTTAAAAGCATTATTTTATAATAATTTTATATTATTCCTTCTCACAGACAATGTTGCATTTACTTTGAATTTATTTTCTTGAAAATCTTATGAATATATTTATTTTTTCATAATAGATATCGGTTTATTCGAAATTTACACTGTATGTCCACTATTGTTTAGACTTTAGGTAATAAACACATTTCCTGTATTTATAACAATTTGAATTCAAGCTCGTTCTAGGCTCTTTTTATGCAATAAATATACATACTATGTATAAGTTCTTCAAATAGGAATAGTATATCAATTTAAACAAGTTTGTAGCTAAAGTTGATATAATAAATAGAAATTTCCATGTTATTTTACTGTCGAAAATTATTCCATCTTTCTGTCTTACTTTACGTACTTTTTGAAAAATATCAAACTCTATGACATGATTATAACATCGCTCGGAATCATCAGCCGAGAGGCAACGATGCAAAAACATTTAACGAGGCAGCAAATTACTGACAATTTTATATTTAGCAGTTTATTGTGTTTTTTGCGTATAAAAAAGTCATTTTATACAAATAAGTATACGTGTGTATATTATTTTATTAATTTCAAAGCATTCATGGAGCCATTATAATCAGAATGGTTGGTTGCGTAGGTGACATTTCAATTTTCAATTTTTAAATAAATATATTCTACAAAAACTTGACTTTTTTTTCTAACATATCTGAGGTATGTTTATCATATCTACTTTTCGTATCAAAACTTTTAACAATAAAATTGACTGCCCCTATTGCTAACAAAAGTCAACATTCGTGTCCCGGCTGGATATCTCCGCTTCAAAAAAACCCCATTAGCTCCTCCTCATTATAATATTTATTTAGTTCATATTGATGATAACAATATTTTCAATGTCAATCATATGAAAAATATTGTTAACGCTCTATATTATTAAGTCCAACAACTGAGCAGTATGCACTCAGTTTAAATTCAAATTATTTATTCAATTTGCGATACGACCATAAAATCTATTCGTAGGAATTCAATAGGAAGGTATGAAAGGAAACAATATTGCACGCCTCATAAGCGAAGCGTTGAGGTGGGTACTACTGTCACTTCGCGCAAATGTCTTTATGTATCATATATTGCACTTGTAAGATAATACATACACACACATATTAAGAAAAAACACTATTTTTAACGTTCATGATATTTTTGATGTCATTTTTGTTATTTAAACTAGTTAAAAAACAGTTTAAAAAAGTTCTGTCTTGGACGTCCGTGTGTCTGTATGTGCGGATCCTTTTTCTTGTTAACACGATAGCGACCGAAATACTTTACTAATCGAGTCTTTTTTTTTCTCTTACGCTTGAGTATGCTCAGGAATAGAACCCTTTCATTTTTCAGGGTCTGATTCGATGTGGTTTAATTGTTATTAAATAAACAAAAATAATAATTAATAAATATTTATTTAAAAAAAAATTATGAGGCGTGCACTTTTGGATTTTCCAAATTATTTTATTTTTCATTTTTATTTATTTCACGATGTATAATAGGTATGTTTCTGGTTCAAAATATAGAATGCTTAATCTAACTATGTTTCATGTTTTCAATAAGGGTCCTAGTGAGCGAAATTAAATTTTCGTGAGAATATCTTTTTATCGTGCCTACAACTACGTTGTTTACATTTTCAATGCACACTTATCGTTGGTTGTAACTTGTAAATGACAGAACCAACCTTCTACGGTTTCATAGACCTCTGAACGAGCCTTCAAGGGATCTTGAATTTAACCATGATTAAACATAAATATAAGTGCACTGTTTAAATATAAAGTTTCTTTCTATAAAAAATGAAGGTTATTGAGGCTGCGAATATTAAATGAGGTCAAATGTAAAAGGTCACACGTTGTATGAATGCATTCCAAAAAGTTCCTCTCAAATGATAACTGTAGTAGAACTATCTATTAAGATTAAACTAGAATGCGCCTAATTGTAAATTATTTGCTAGCATATAATTTAACAGAGCCTTGATAATAATAACTTAATAATCTTAGATGTAATCAAAAAGATTATGGTCTAAAGAGCAGATCAGAATAAAATTTTAAATGTTGCCTTTTGGTTTCGCTTTCGAAAACGAACATGATCATGTTATAATGTAATATTCTCAGTACGTATTAATAATAAGAAAAAATAAATATTTGAACTACTTATAGTTAAGATGCGTTTATTTCTCGGTTATTTATATCATTCAGTTCTGGACATTAATTATAGAAATAAAGTTCACAGTTATGAGATACCTACTGGTATTATGACTTATGTAACAAATATAAAATTAATTATCTATCGTATAAAACAATGGCATTCAAACATTCAGATAATGTGATGAGAGGGTTATTGTATCTCAATATCTAAATACAAAACACTTATTGTTTTGTAACAAAAAACATCCTCTTTGTTTATGAAATTGTTCTTTCAAAGGATTATACATAATTAGTTTCATTTCTTGTTTGGTTGAATAAGCTTTATGTGCAATGTTTCATATGTATTATAAATAAATTTATGACAATTTTCTCGTCTGCTATACAGGCTGTCCCACTGTTGGTATACTAAGCTCAAGGAGGTTATAGTTTTGCATACGCTGAGTTCGTAAAAAATACTTATAAAATTCCTGACGCTACGTGTACACCCATAACAAGCAACCCGCCCAACTTTGCCACCCGCACGTGAGCTATCGTTTAAGATTATGTTTTCATAGACAAAATGCTCACATTAGCGAAGCGGTATATGCCGGCTGCGCGAAGCTAGAGAAGAAAACATGGATTTTCAGGAAAAATTTAGCAAAAAATTTTTGACGTTACTTTGTTGTTTAAGTATTTTTTACGTGATCAGTGTATGCAAAACTACAAGTCCCTTCGCGTTTAGTATACCAAAAGTGGGATACCCTGTATATGCAAAATATAAATTTAGTTCAAATTCTAAGCGATGAATATTTCGGCCATGCTAAATTCCCAATTTTAATATCTTCAGGATATATTGTATTCAAACCCGGGGAATTCCAACCAAGATCAAATATCCAGATTAAACAGTCAATACTCAATAGAGACCAGTAAGAGATAAAAAAAAAATTAACGAAGTCATTAAATAAAAACTAAAACACGTTCAATTGAATATCGCAAAACCAATCAAGATTCAAGACAAGAAGTAATTTGTTCAGCAGGATATTTTTTGCGCATTAACATAATATATTACCATTCTGTGATCTGTGTATATCCATATTATAATATTATAAATGCGAAAGTAACTCTGTCTGTCTGTCTGTTACTCAATCACGCCTAAACTACTGGACCAATTTGCATGAAATTTGGTATGGAGATATTTTGATACCCGAGAAAGGACATAGGCTACCTTTTATTGCGAAATATGTACCACGGGCGAAGCCGGGGCGGACCTTTAGTTACCTATATGTATGTACCTATTTATTATCGTTAATTAGAATGTAAGTACATATATATTGTAAGCGAAATATAGTCTGTATCTGAAATGCCCTAACAGCTGTCGGCACTCGGCGCGCGTCAGCTTGAATAAATGAGATAACTATATAACCATATGAGTTATTTATGACTTTATGAGTATCTAAGGATTAAAATCTAAATTCATATATAATTTGGTGCATCATCTTCAGATAGTAACATGAATAGCCACCGGGTTGTTAAATAATCTCAGTATTGATATTGATAATATAAACATGTTAACAAGTCTGTAATAGATGTAGTTAGGTACTGTTCATGAATGAACAGTGCGGCCGCGGCATTGTGATCATTGCACAATAGGTGCTTTTAAAAACTCGTGGATAATTTGCGAATATTACATAATACTTTTGTGACTGACCATTAGCCTAAATTATAAATCTATCGTGTTGTTTGTAAATGTTTATATCCTAATAAATTTGAGAAGCAATTAAATATCTGTGACAAGGTTAACGCTAGCGACTACATTGGTTAGTGAAAGGATTCTGATTTTTAGTTCAGTACCTAACGATTCACAATTCGTGTCTTATCTTAGATGCATACATTGTATTGTACACGGAATACAAAATAAAACATATTCACTAGTAACTAGACACTCACAGCCTTGTTTCAATAATTGGTCCTTGTTGTCCTGGTATCTTTTAAAAGCAAAGCAAAATGCAATCCTTACTTAAAATAATTAAAACAGACAATAAACATCAAAACCAACATCAACCACATATTTATATTTACGAATATTTTTCAGTTGTGGTATACAATCCATGATGACTCTCGTTACGCAAGCGGTTCCAGTGTTTGCAATTTTGCAAGTCACATTCAAAAATTGAGCATTAGATAATATTGTATGTGATAGCCTTGATTAGGAATACGGAACCGCCAACCGGATGGGTAAGGCCAAAGCGATGACACCGCTTAACAGTTTTTGTTGGCCTGTATTGTGGAGATGTCCACAAGGTCTGGCATACAACAGATTTGCGTGTCCGTAGCATGTATATTTTAATACATATAAAACCTTTTTGTTTATATAAATTAATGTATGTTAACCACACAGGTTAACTACATGTAAAATAATTATGTAGGTATTAATGTGACAAAAAGGTTAGGTGATAAATAATAACAGTTATTTTTTATCAGTTTCATCAAAAAAAAATGTTGGTACACAAGAAACGATTTTACATAATTAGCTCTTTTTAAAGTAGAAATTTGGTGATAGCATATCTAAATGTCTTTTTCACTATCAAGCTGTTCAATGAGGATATAGACGTTGCATTTACAGTGCGCAGAATTCGGTTAATTTACCGGAAATAGCCACAGTAAGAAATTAAATCAACCATTAAATAAGTTTGTTGTTAAACTTAAAAATCAATTAGGTACTTGAGATATCCGTGTTCTATCTGTTTTACATTAAATGCCAACAAAGAGTAGGTGTCAGGCAGATAAAATAAAGAACTGTACAATAAATTACTGTATTCCGTGACTTTTGAAACAAACAACGATGCCACCACGAGATAAAACCATTGTCTAAGTAAAGCTAATTCTGTCCACAAGTCGCCAACGATTACAATAAGTACGTAGTAATCATGAAATGATTACCACGTCCGGTATTAAGGACCAGCATTAACAAATTAATGGCGTACATTAGCATAATAAACGTCCATAATTTTGGCAATCAGTAACCTATTTGAAGCCTATTTGTTATTTCTGTTTCAGGTACTTGAATTGGCGCTATGGCTTTCGATGCGAAGACAAAAGATAGAGACGAAAAAGCTTCAGATGCAACACTTAAGGGAGGAAACGACTTAATCGCTACAAATGAAATGAAAAATAATTTTATAAAAAACAAAATGGAAAAAATGCCGGTCGATAAAGCCGATTCCCCAGAAGATGATTGGAGTGGTCTTAATTTTTTCCAAAAAGCCAGACGGATGATGTCTTTGATAACTGTGGAACCGATATTGGCTTGTTATGTTATGCCTTCCGTTCTGTCAGCACTCGCAACACAGAATTTGTATCTAGAAAAAGCGTGTCGAGTTAATTTAGGTTTCGAACACCACGTATGCGATGCTCTCACTAAAAGAGCAACAGCGAATTACACGTTGGAAGAAGAAGCTGTACAAACACTTGTAGCCTCTGTAGCAGGCTGGAAAACTGTTCTACAATCGTTTCTGCCATGTGGAATATTAATATTTTTGGGAGCGTATAGTGACAGAGTCGGCCAGAGAAAATTTTGTATGTTACTACCTATTATTGGAGAATTTCTAACAAGCATAGGTCTCATTGTGAATACTTATTTTTTCTACGAATTGCCGGTCGAAGTGGCAGCGGTGACGGAAGCTATATTCCCGGCATTGACAGGCGGGTGGTTTACTATGTTTATGGGAGTGTTTAGTTATATCGCTGATGTGACGACTGATGAGCAAAGAACGTTACGGATAGGCATAGTGAACTTATTTTACTCCTTAGGGGTGCCCGTTGGAGCTGCACTCAGTGGAATTTTAGTGCGAAAAATAGGCTTATATGGTGTTTTTTCTTTGAGTGCTACGTTATATATTTTGAGTTTCATCTATGGTTTCTACAGGATAAAAGAAGTCAAGCGGACCGATTTGGATGTGGTAAGTTTTTATCAACGAGTTTATGAATGTTTCTACGAAACTACAATTAAAATGACTTCACGGTGAATTGTTGCGATAATGATAATTTAAACAAGTTTTTATACATCTTCATGTGCCAAGTTATGCCTGTTCGTTGGGGCTGAAAGATATGCTTACAGAAATGAAAAAAAAACACATGTTTATTTAAATTGTGTATAAAAAAAACTAAAGGATTTCAGTTTATGAAAATATGTATATTGTTGTTTTCAGGTAGATAGGTGTTGGGTATATCCAAAGAACTCTACGATTGTACATAACTGTTCATTACCTAATACAAAAGATAATGTGTGGCTAACACACGATATTTTAGTGTATGTATTTTATCATACGTATATATTACACACAACATGTATTTAAATATTTTATTTCATATTTATATTCGTATTTAATTATAACACTAAACATTCATTACACAAAACACAAAAAATACAGACATGCATTACACTCATACAAAATAATTATAATATTTATTATTTTATGACGGAGTCGCGGTATTCGCGTAGTATGCGTGCCGCGACGAAATTATCACGGTCCCAGCGGGTAGATCGGAATATTTCTTCATGTTTCTTCACAATTGTAAAATTAACAGTTCGATCTTAGTTACCGAATGCGCATCTAGTCAGTGTCTTTTTTGTTCTTGTATTTTCATGCCCAAAGTGTTGCTTGTATCTGATAATTGTCTCTCTCCTTCTACGTGGAGTAATAAACGTTAAAACTGTGAGTGTGTGGTTATTTGTGCATCACCCAAAGGTACTGTACCTAGTGTAATTAATATCCATTATCACGCACCCCACAAATTGGTGACCCCGACGTGATCTTGTGCTGATCTGCTGAATATCAGGAAGTCATCAAGATAAGGATAACAGAAATCTAGGCCTCGCGTCAATTCATCGACACATGCTGGAGGCTAATCATTTTACGATCTATACTGACCACAAGCCGTTATGTTACGCTTTCCACGAGAGGAAAAGTAACTGCACGCCGCGTCAGTATAGACACCTCGACTACATCTCGCAGTTCACCACCGACATACAGCACATATCAGGTGCAAACAACGTCGTTGCTGATACTCTATCACGCGTATGTGAACTGCAGAGGCCGGTCGATCTAGAGGAGATGGCAAGGTTACAAGCTACAGATCCTGAGCTCACTGCGCATCTCACAGGTGAATCATCTCTTCGCCTTAAAAAGATGAATTTACCTGGAAGTCGTACTGCACTGTACTGCGACGTCAGTACGCCGACTCCCAGACCTTTTGTCCCTACACAATTGCGTCAGCAGGTTTTCAATTGTCTGCACTCATTGAGTCACCCAGGCGCAAATTCATCAGCCAAGCTCGTTGCACAGAGGTTTGTCTGGCCTTTAATGCGGAAGGACTGCCGCGAATGGTCTAAGGCATGTTTGACCTGTCAGCGCTCGAAGGTAAACAGGCATGTCGCGTCACCTATTGGTACGCTCGCTTTACCTTCAGCGCGATTCAAACATGTCCATATAGACCTAATCGGCCCTTTACCACCTTGCGGTGATTATCGGTATTGCTTAACAGCCGTCGATCGCTTCACGCGATGGCCGGAAGCTGTACCACTTACCGACATCACCGCAGAAACTGTCGCGAAAGCTTTCGTGTCCTGCTGGGTAGCCCGTTATGGTTGTCCAACCGACGTCGTTACCGACCGCGGTGCACAATTTCAATCGGCCCTATTCCAGCAGCTCGCTAAGTCTATCGGTTTCGATCACCGTAAGACAACCGCATATCACCCGCAGTGCAACGGCTTGGTGGAGCGCTTCCACAGACAATTGAAAGCTGCAATTACCTGTCACGCTGACGCAAATTGGGTAGAAACACTACCTCTCGTGCTTCTCGGCATAAGAAGTGCTGTGAAAGAGGATCTGCACTCCTCCTCAGCTGAGCTGGTTTTCGGTGAACCACTTCGCCTACCAGGTGAATTTTTTGGTCACGACACTTCGTCTTATACTACCGATATCACCGACTTATCAGCTCGGTTGACAAATTTCGTCAGGAATATTCGCCCAGTACCAACTCAACATCATGGTAAGAAAAACATATTCATCTACAAAGATTTAGCCTCATGTGGTCACGTATTCCTTAGGGAAGACGCACTGCGCGGCTCTTTACAACCCGCATATTCAGGGCCACATGAGGTCATTTCAAGAGATCACAAATTTTTCAAAATTAAATTAAAAGGAAAGTCAACGACAGTTAGCATCGACCGCCTGAAGCCAGCCTATTTACTGTCGTCTTCTCCCGAAATCCTTCCTTCTCCCGCTCTTCCACCTCCCGATCCTCCCCTACCTCTTCCCAGTGCTCCCGTGGCATATACCACTCGCTCTGGGAGGAGAGTTCACTTTCCAGACTTTTATCGCCCTTAACCCGGTCTCTGGAGGGGAGTGATGTGGCTAACACACGATATTTTAGTGTATGTATTTTATCATACGTATATATTACACACAACATGTATTTAAATATTTTATTTCATATTTATATTCGTATTTAATTATAACACTAAACATTCATTACACAAAACACAAAAAATACAGACATGCATTACACTCATACAAAATAATTATAATATTTATTATTTTATGACGGAGTCGCGGTATTCGCGTAGTATGCGTGCCGCGACGAAATTATCACGGTCCCAGCGGGTAGATCGGAATATTTCTTCATGTTTCTTCACAATTGTAAAATTAACAGTTCGATCTTAGTTACCGAATGCGCATCTAGTCAGTGTCTTTTTTGTTCTTGTATTTTCATGCCCAAAGTGTTGCTTGTATCTGATAATTGTCTCTCTCCTTCTACGTGGAGTAATAAACGTTAAAACTGTGAGTGTGTGGTTATTTGTGCATCACCCAAAGGTACTGTACCTAGTGTAATTAATATCCATTATCACGCACCCCACAAATGTACCTAAGTAAAGTTCTAGACTACGTATAATTGAATGATTATACTGGATTCAGTTAGATCTATTTAAGCTGATCATGTGACTAGACAGACTACATCAACGTATGCATGTAATGTATCCCTAAGTTAGGGTTTATTATTACGTGTTATTACATAAGTTTTGAGTAGTAGGATATATGAAGTAACAGGGAATATAATTGAGTCGTGTTGGTACTGAAACTTGTTGTCAAATCGTTATTTTCCAGTAACGGTTAAAACAAAAAATACTTAGCAACGGGAATAACTATCGTAATATTTCTAGGTACCTACATTCAAATTCATTCTTGTTATCCAAAACCCACAAAAGTATTTTTTTTGACGGATTACTGATTGATTTTGCATTGTTTAGCTGAAATATTCGTCTTACTAAAATTAAACCTAAATTAATCGTAACAAACCAATCTGTCATAATATAAGAGAGTTGTTTTTTCACGCAAGTGCTCAAATATTCGCAGTTGGAATCAAGATTTCTATGGTTATTTTATAAAGCGATTTCTGGCGTGAAACACTTTTTATATCGATTTGTAGAATTTAATATAATAAAAATATATTTAATGGCACTTGTGCGGAAAATTGAATATTAATTTAAACTTTAAAGGTATTTAAGTAAGTACTTCAATATCCATGGTTTGCGCCAATATCAATATGAGCATAATTAAAAGGAGTCGAATTACGAATAAGGCTCTATTTATAGACGAATATTCGAATTCTTCCATTTTCATGCGAATTATTTTCGACGAATTGTTCCATTTACATGCGAATTATTTTCTTCCAAAACATTAATTCATTTCACAACTATAGTTACTACAAATAGAAAAAACGTAATCCGTCCATTATAACCACGATGAACGACCATGAATGGCAGTCGTTCGCAACTGTATCATCTTTAATTATATAACAGGTTACAAGTTCAATGCCTAACATTTATTCGAGCGTTACAATAGAAAAAGTCCGTCAACTTGACCTAGATTATTGTTACACTCCGTTGATAAGAAGGGTCTTGATAACACTTAATGCTCTAATGATTAATTTTAATGGAGCAATTAGCAAGTACAAGTTGTGCCCTTAGGGAGAAGTGAAATTACCTTGCGATTTTTATACTTGTATTAAAAAATGTTCAAATTGTTATTTTTACTGCGATTGCGTGATTCATTGCAACGTTGATGACCGACAAAGATAATGAAATATTAGAATTATCTTTTCGTGAAAATTACAGAACGAGTTAAAATGTCACCGACACTGGGTCCTTTATCGGTGCCTTATTTTTTTTCTTTTGCACAGCACAGATAAATTTGAGGATTATTTTTGAAGAACCATAAAATCAAAATCTGTATTAATAAAAGTTAACGTTCACTTGGAAAGTTTATAATAGAGAGTAAAGATGAACGTCCGATGAACGAAAAATAAACATTAAATTATTTTTGTATTCCTTTTGAATTTCTACTGTCCTGTTATTGAGTACACTGAAGCATGATTAAGTTAATATCTCTGCTCCATAGCAACTGCTCGACAAGCACGCTATGCTTATAAAAGCAAAAAAAAAAACAAAGTAACTAATAGGTATTTATTTTTCTCAAGGAAAATTTCTAAAAATATAAAGATTATCTTTTAACATATTTGTTCCAATGAATTAGAGAATAAAAATGAAACCCGTTTTCCTTGGTCACTGCATCACGCGTGAACGGGTGGACCGATTTCGATAATTCTTTTAGTAGATATTATATTCCTTGAAGTACGAGGATGGTTTTTATGTAGAGAAAACGTAAATATGTACCACGGGCGAAGCCGGGGCGGACCGCTACTAGTTTTGAATAATGTTGTTTTTTCGTGGAATCCTCTGCCATATAGTAAATACGAACGAAGTAGGGTAGGCCTGGCCTAGCTTTAATAAGTTGATAAATATTTAAGTATTGAATTTACATTATAATATAAAATATTAGTTCCACCTCGATCCGATGACTTTTGAAATTGGTTTTCTGGTTTACTTACAAAACAATAAAATAAAAAATGTTTTCTTTGTAATTTTCCAATTTTCATTTTTTATTGCATTAATTCATAGCGAATACCTGTTTTCCCATTCAATCTTCCTTTTATTTGTGAAAAGCTTGGAGTAATTTCAACTTATTTAATACTTAGGTATCTAGATATATTTTAAAGTTTCCACTAGCTAATGCGTATAATATTATGACACCAGGTGAGTATTAAAACTAATTTTATGGATCATATCGTTCGAGCAAGGAAATTTATAATCAAACTAGCTGCTCCGCGCGGTTTCACCCCCGTGGCTCCACCCCTGTTGGTCGTAGCGTGATGAAATATAGCCTATAACCTTCCTCGATAAATGGGCTATCTAACACCGAAAGAATTTTTAAAATCGGACCAGTAGTTCCCGAGATTAGCGCGTTCAAACAAACAAACTCTTCAGCTTTATAATATTAGTATAGATTACAATATATTACACACTGCGAAGAATTTTGGTAGATACAAATTAAGTCTAAATTTTGAAAATAAGTAGGTAAGTACTGTTGTACCCACCTATTCTGTATTGTACGGTATTCTATTCAACCGTCATGTGAACCATTTTGTGGAAAATTATCTTCATCTTGATTTTTTTTAAGTAATTACGTAGTCAAGAGACACCAAAGGCCAAAATGTTTGTTTATTACCTGAAGTATCATTGACCTTTCTAGATACTCTTATACTTTTGCGCACGTCTTGGATATAATTGCTATTCAAAGTGCTGCGTTAATTTTATTAAATATTAGAAATAATAAATAAGAATTAATTATAATACAAAAACTCTATAACTTCGAATACATGATTTTTCTCATACAAAAACTTTATTACTTTCAAGATCTTATTGTTCTACCTATGATATACATCATATGCATATTGCATATAAATGCATTTTATATGCATTTGTAGATGTTTCTCAAATAATATAATTAATAAGTTCTTTTATTTTACGACTTTTATAAACGGTTTTAAAACCGAAATCTTTTAAGAAATATAATTTTTTAAAGAATAGGAAAAACTATCTCGAGAGGGCATCTATATTTATAAAGAATTTGAATGCCATAGATCTAAAATATCAAATTATAGAAATTACTGATTAGGTTTGATTAAGATATTCAGATTTGCACAATATGAGATCTTAGCACTGATATTCTTATTCAAAACAATGTCATTGCAAATTTTGTGCTTATTTTTAATCTATGAGAAGTGAGAACGGTATGTCCCTGATTCTATTGTATGAGGCTAAATAGAAAACATGCGCTGATGCAGTCCTGATAAAAAGGTTTTGGCCATGAACAATCGCCAATCTAAAAATATAATTTTGTGAAGGTATTATTGCAAATTCAGCTATTTTGTGGTACCTACCCACTATTGATTAAAAACAAGAATTACTTATTTTTTTTTACCTTACTGGAAGGGAAGATTGTAACACTTTAGCTTTTACAAATTCAATAACATATTCATCTTTGTTTTATCTCCTTTTCAGAAACCAGCAAAGAACTGTTGGGCATGGCTAAAAGATTTCTTCGACACGAAATACGTGAAGGATACCATGATGGTCGCATTCAAGCCTGGGCCCAATAACAGAAGGCTTCGTGTTATTATGTTGGTCGTTGTACTATGTGTAGTTATCGGTCCTATTTATGGTAAGTATACTAATACTTTCAGTGTAAATTGTAACACAAACTAGCCTTAAATCCTCCATTGTATATTTTACCACCAGAAAAATGTTTGCCAGATTTTTACAGTCAAAACTGGTTTTGACCAGTAATGAGTTTTGACTGTAGCATCCTACCTATTATTGTTTATTCGATACCTCGCGAGGACATCAGAGATACCATTTATTTAGGAACTCCTCGTAACTCTATAATTTATGCCAGGCTAAAGTGTTAAGAAATAATAATAAGGGCATCTTGCTAGCAGGGTAAAAAGCAAAAAATATTTATTGATCATCATCTAAATAACCAAATGAAAACGAATCTATGACTTCTTCGCTCCATGTAATTTAAAGTACTTACTCCTAATAAT
Organism: Colias philodice; assembly: GCF_061535455.1. NCBI lineage: Eukaryota > Metazoa > Arthropoda > Insecta > Lepidoptera > Pieridae > Colias > Colias philodice. The sequence goes on from NC_143090.1 coordinate 7,263,296, forward strand.
AATTTCTTCACTCCTTATAAATCTTAATTACGTATGTAGGTATATCACAAATACGACAAAGAACCCTTAACCAGAATTGCCATGACCTTTTTACTGCCCTCTGTAGTATTTTGTTTGTCCCATTTTTATTGTCTCATTGTTTTGCATAGATTTCCAATAACGTAAAACATACTCTTTTGGTAGTCTAAGTATCAATTGTTATTTATCTAATTGCGCTTTGTGCCAAATGTAATCTATATACTAATATAATAAAGCTGAAGAGTTTGTTTGTTTGTTTGAACGCGCTAATCTCGGGAACTACTGGTCCGATTTGAAAAATTCTTTCGGTGTTAGATAGCTCATTTATCGAAGAAGGCTATAGGCTATATTATACCATCACGCTGCGACCAACAGGAGAGGAACCACGGGGGTGAAACCGCGCGGAGCGGCTAGTGAAGTGATAAGTTTGCGAATATCTTTTGATCAGATTAACTAATGTCCTACGCATATTTTATTTAAAAAGTAATAATTATAGGTAATAGGACCTTAGGTACCTACCACGAATTACTTTTTAGTTATTTCAGTAAATAAGTAGGACTAATAATCTACGTACTTTTTATTATATTTTGGATCTATAATTTCAGGTGAAATGTCAGTGATGTACCTGTTTACAAGATATCGGTTCAACTGGAACGAGGTGGATTTCAGCATGTTCTCTACTTACGCGATGTGTACTTCATTAGTCGGTAAATTTAATTAATATGATAATTTTGCTCATTAAGAAATAACTGAGCTTCACATTAGGTAGGTATCTTAACCAGATTTTGTTTAATTAACTAAATGCAATAAAAAGTTCTGAATTAAATATTTAATATTGTATTCGTACGTATGCATGCATTACATATTTATACATTAATAATTATTATTATCCAAATAAACCTGTGAGAACATAGGTTGTTATTTTGCTTTTATAAAAGGAAGGCCTTAACTAATATTATAAAACAATTTTTTATGTGTACATAATACATATTTAGCTCTTTAGTAAAGCTACCTATGTGTTTCATCCGTTTCATTATTATATTGTTATTATTCTGGATCTGCCTTTGAGAATGTCGAGTGACTTTTCAATATTAAAATTTCCGACTTAAATAGTAACTTACTTACTTAGGTACTTACTTATTAACTGTTTGACAACTTAATTTCTAAACTTAGTTCTGAATCATAATACCTAGTTCTAACAATTTATTTCGCAGGAACTCTCTTTTCGGTGGGAGTATTTAGCCATGTTTTGAAATTTGATGATGCAATCATTGGTGTTATATCTTGCACCAGTAAGATATTGTCAGGTTTCATGTATGCTTTTGCTACGAAAACTTGGCATATTTACATTGGTAAGTAAATATTCACAGATACTGTACATACTTACATATTTGCATAACAAACCAGAAAACATACCTATATCATCAAGAAAAAAATATGGCGTTAGATTCGACATAATAGCCAGGTAATATTACGGTCCAGTTGCCAAATAACTATGTTTTTTAGATAATATATTATGTGAACTGCAAAAAGTTGTGGAAACTCAGTTCATCTGATGAAATAGGTAAGTAGGTAGGTAGGTAACCGACATAATATTGTCTAATTCGAGAGTTTTATAACAAAGTTCAGAAAAGACAATTAGTCTTTATAAACTAATATTATAAAGCTGAAGAGCTGTTTGTTTGTTTGAACGCACTAATCTCAGGAACTGGTCCGATTTGAAAAATTCTTTCGGTGTTATATATAGCCCATTCATCGAGGAAGACAAAGGCTTATATTTTATCATCACGCTAAGACCAACAGGAGCAGAGAAACACAGTGTATAATTATTATACTCAATACTGAATACACTGTTATTAATAGTTATTAATTATAATATAGTTAACTTTTGTTACTTTTCAGCACCCCTCATTGAAATATTTAACGGAACTTCGTTCATAGCTATGAGGTCAATGGTTTCTAAGTTGGTGGAAAGGGATGAGCTGGGTAAAAGAGTTTTTTTATCTATCAAAAAGAATTGTTTTAATTGTGTATAATATAATCTTACCTACTTACTATAGAAAAAAGTTTTTACATTAATGGAAAAAAAATAGATTTGATTAAAAGAAAAGTTAGATAGTTGCTATCGCAATAATTAAGACAAATGTACCTAATGAGTTAAAAGCCCTTTGAGATTGCAGAGCGTGCCAAATAAAATTACTCGAAACTTAGCAATCTTTTGACGTAAAAAGGTAAATTAGTAAGTATTAGTAAAACAGTAAAATAAGTAGATAACTAGTAGGTGCAATATAAATAATTTTATCGTGAGTTTTACTTTTATCAACAGTCATCAACTAATTGTAATAAAAATAACTCAGTATTAATAATATCAAAACATTTCCTTTTATTTTTAGGTAAAGTGAACTCTTTCTTCGGCTTGGCTGAAGCAATGATGCCCTTAGTGTACGCGCCGATGTACACTACAGTATATACGGCAACTCTGAAAACATTCCCCGGAGCATTCTTCCTTCTCGGAGGCGGTCTTACCGTACCTGCAGTACTTATATTTTTGTAAGTACCTAAGTACCTATATCGTAATATATTAAAAAAAAAAACAATTCAAGAATATTACTTTTAATACTCCTGGGGATATTAATATACCAGTGTAAGAAAAAAATGCTTCTTCATTAATTTAAAGATGTGATAGGTATTATAAATTTCTAATGAATGGAAAAAAATTCGAACACGAGGCGGGAATCGAACTCGCGTCTGGTGTGATATTAATGACTGATAAATAATTTATAGTAAAGAGAAGGTCATCTGCGCATGTCTCTTTTTTGTAAAAAAGTATGTTAAGTAGTTAACTACATTTATTTTTATTTTTTAGATGGCTATATTTGGCAAACAAAAAGTACGTCGCAACAGAACAGGCAAATGACACTGAAAAAGACACGAAAATTGAAGAAAAATCAGAAAAGAATGGGCTGGAAAATAAAGCATTCGAAAGCGATGAGAAAGAAAAAAATAATATTGACTCTGGCAACATAGCAGACACAGATAATGTTGCAAGTCAATCACAAATAGAAATAGGTTTTACTGAAAGTATGCTATGTACTAGTAAGTTGTAGAAACTAAGCTTAAATCAAGACATAAACTAAGTAGATGTAGTATAGTGAAATTGAGTACTTCTGTGATATAGTAATTATATTATAAGTGTAACAATAACTAATTTATGCCCCAAGTGACAACGTTCCTTTTGTTTCGACAAACTACCAGTATTCCGATTTCCGCCTATTGGTACAATGATTATGTGGTTCGACCCCAGTGGAGTAATAAAAAAATGTTTGGGTCTGGAGTCTTATAGGACTCAATTAATGATCACCTAAATCCTTTTCTATGACACTCTACGTCCAAAGTACAAATTTACCGATGAAACTGATGTGAAAGGCATCTTGTCTTACAAGTAGGTATATACTCCACGTCCTATAAAGTACAGTTTTACCGATATTGGTTCTAAATACAAAGCAAACTTAATATCAAGATTTTTTGTGTGTCCAATTAATATAGTAACCTAAATCTGACAACAAAAATACAAATTGAGTTATCATAAAAGGAGAAAAAATATTTTCTTACTAATTATAATTATAATTATCAACTAACATTACTTTTCCTCTATCTGTCTCACTCAGATGAAAGATGACATGCAAATAATAGTGAATATGAATGGCTGTTGACATATTACTCTTATTTTAATCTTAAATTATGTGATAACTTATTATTAATAAATAATTATACTTACTAGTACTTAAGCAACATGTTAAACCTATAAATCTATCAGTATTTCTTATTCTAAGAATAATAAATTATTTGTGATATATTGTTCCATATACAATGTTTAACATAATATAATATGTAGATATTTTTGTATTATATAAAATACATGTTTATTACTTTTATATATTAATTTCCAGTATTTTTTATGAGACATCATGACAAAATTTAACTTTGTGATACAACTATTTACTCAAATTATATATTTTGTAATATACAAAATGTTCCATATTGATATTTATTGTGATGTTATGTAATAACTAAGATTGTACTTATTTTTAATAAAGATTTTAAAACTTTAAGCAGTGTATTATTTTTAATGGGTAAGCAACTTCCAATTTAAATTCTCAATTCAATTACTTTGGTCGAGTGTTACACTGTAAGAAGTGTCTAGAAAGCATTTACATAAAATTTAAGTTTAATTGCAAATAGGTATACAATAATTGTCATAAGAGTGAAATAAAATCAACAAAATTTGCATATAATTACATTTATTATTCTTTTAAACAACAGAACTGCTTAATATTTTAATAAAAAAACAGTCTCATTTCACCATTCCCTTAATAAGATTCCAAAAGAATATTATCTTAATTTCATAAGAATTACATAGCATCATAAGAACTCGCCTTTGGCGCAGTTAACAATAACTTTAGCACTAAGAGATTACAATAAAAATTCTAGAAAAAAATAAGTAATCCATGTTTTGTTTAGGCTGAACACAATATTTCATACACCTTGTGTCCTATTTCCTTGCCTCCAAACGATAAATACATTGTCTTGTGGCTCGGATGTACCTGAAAAGTAAATAATAAATTCATATACCAACCATAGGGTAAAGTAAATTTAATTATGAACTAGCTGACTCATGCAACAAATTTTTTAAATGGCAATTTAATACTTAGCAAGGCAAGTATAGATATGTAATGTTTATAAAAGAGGGCTTTTGTGAAGAGCCGAGCACGTGTCAGAAGTGAAACTTCTTTCGCATGATTTGACGATACCAAAATCATTGCTTACTCATAAAGTGTCATGTGACGGAACCTTAGATCATTAAGTAATGGATAACACTCGCAGGCGTTTCCCCTTTTGCCGAGGTATAAGATTATTCGAATCGAAAAATCTTATGCTTTCATAAAAACTACTTGCGTAATCGATTACAATCACTCTGCGTATTCGTAAAACATCGAAAGGACGTCTGCGAGTGCTCCGCTAAAAATGCCGTTTTGCAATGTCAAGTCTTGCAGAAGCAATTCAAACATGTCGAATATTAAAAAAGATGGAATAACCTTTCATTTGTGTATATTTTTTTATTTTTTTAACGTACATTTCTAATTAAATGCAATTTCTAATAATCGTCGATGTATCGTTTAGCGATATGATCAAGACAAATAATCGAGTCATGTTTACTCGATCATTGATGCGGCCCCACGAGACTATCATGGAAAGAAAATATACAAATTTAATCTTTATGGACTAAGAGATAAAGTTGAATTTAAAACGCGATAATGAACCGCATTCCTTACGAGACTATCTTATAAAGAAATACAAATTTAATCTTTATAATCTAAGTTATAAAGTTGAATTTAGAACGCGATATTGAACCGCACTCCCCACGAGACAACTTGGAATGAAATACAAATTTAATCTTTATGAACTTAGGGATAGAGTTGAATTTAAAAACTCGTCGCTTAAAAGGTCGTAAATTTTTACGACTTTCGTGACACAAATTATTTTTGTGAATGTGTGATTGTGTTTCAATAGTGTGAGTTACCCTGCACCAAAATCAGCAGAAAGTTTAGTTAGAACATTTTGTCAGCGTACTCCATCCATTACTTAATGATCTAAGGACGGAACACAACGGACATAGATGGTTATAGGACTTATAGGGAATATGCATAAAATTTGGAATGGCCTAAAATATTTTTTTCTCGAATATTTATTATCGTAATATTATAATGAAAAGGATTTTTTTTATTTACTTATTATTTAAACCCCTAAAATAATATTCAAAAAGTGCAAAATAAGGGAGCGAAATTCAAACTTCCAAAACGCGCCACCACTGGTCGAACGAAATGTGACGTCATCTGACAAGACATTTTATTCATCACTCCACAGTAAACACTAAGGTAAACACCCACTGGACGTGTCATGTGACGTCACGCAAAGCTCGCGCAAAATGGCAGCGTTTGAACTGCTTAAATTTTTTAAAAGTTTTAAATTTCATGTATAAAAATATCTAGAGTATTTTGAAGCCCATTAATATTTTTTTCTACGTTATAGAATAGTAAACTAATAATTTAAGACAAAAAAGAAAACCATGAATATTCCCCATTGGCAATAGCCATTGCGCGACCTTAAAGTTTTACTCTCAACGCACCTAAAGAAGTTTCACTTAACAAAAATATATCTATAAATAAAATTCCTTACCTTTCCTGGGGTGAGCGAGCCTTGCTCCCTAGCTCTGCCTATATACAACGGCTCTCCAGATGCAGTATGACCACCGGGAATAGCATTTGGTGGAATCACACCGTCCCTGTTCTCTATCCAGCGCAGTCTCTCTGCTGGTGCACACAATATCTGCAAGATAAAGACAATTGAGTTTATAACCTTTGATTAAATTAGAGCAGAACTATCAGCTCTGCTTAATGTACACAATCCTATACAGAAATACAGTGGAATCCGTTTATAATGACACTAGCTTTCCACCCGCGGCATCGTCCGCGCAGTCAAACAAAAACCCGCATAGTTCCCGTTCCTGTGGGATTTCCGGGATAAAACCTATCCTATGTCCCGGGGTAAAAAGTAGCCTATGTCCTTTCTCGGGTATCAAAATATCTCTATACCAAATTTCATGCAAATTGGTTCAGTAGATAAGGCGTGATTGAGTAACAGACAGACAGACAGAGTTACTTTCGCATTTATAATATTAGTATGGATTGAAGGGGAATATCAAACACGTCATAATAAACGGACGTCATACAAAGCATTTTGTAGAAAATAAACAATCTCCTATTTTTGTTAGTATTTAATACAGAGAAACAAAATAGAGATTGCCTACACTTTGAAACTCAAAACAAACAAAAAAAAAGTGTTGTCAGATATACCAATTTTCCCAAACAGAAATTAGTGTTGAAAATTCATTTCGGTCAGTATAACCGGACAATTCATTAAAAATTGGTCACAATAAACGATATGTCACTATAAACGAAGTCATTTTATCCGACTTTTATTAAGAATTTTATATGAAAACCAAACTTTGCTGTGTAATACGTCTTAATAAGCAGTTGGTCAATATAATATGTCATAATAAAACGATTCTACTGTATACTTAAAAGTTTAAAACTTCAAATCAAAACCAAAAATTTTATAAGAATTTTAACCTAGTCATTACTCATATTACTATTAAATATGAATTAAAAACACATTTTTTAATAGTAATTCATTAATTAACAAACAACATTTTACTTGATAAGACCAAAACAACTTTGTGACAAATGAGTGAGTCATGTGATCATAAAAATATTATAGTTGCCACACAATGAGTAAACAATTTTTCAAAGAGAAATCTGAATGTTAAATGTATTTATAGAGAGAAAAGTCTATCTTCATAATATTATGTATTTTCATAATATGAGTAAAGTATATGACTCATACTTTGAAACATAAGAATAAAAGATAAGGAAAATAAACAGTTAAATCTAATTTCATTAAATATAGATTTAAGCTGTCAAAAACAGAATATATTTAAAACAAAAAACCTATAGATACATTACCTCGAAATTCGGCACAGCATTCTCTCTACCGTCCCATGGTACATAAGCTGCGTTATGTTTAATTGCGAGTTTGCCAGGAATGAGGTCGCCTTCAAGTTTGGCTCGGATAACCCAGAGGGGACTCTGGTCATAACCCTCATAACCTGCAACCACGGCTCTGTCACTAAAGCTGTGGGCACTTGATGTGGTAGCGGGAATCCATTGAACAAACTCTGCAAATTGTTACAATTCAACATTCATAAAATACAAGACTAATTTTTCATGTACTTGACCATGATATAGATACTTCAAGTTTCAATTTAAAAAAATAAGGTTAAATTATGGTGAAGTTTATATGCCTTTGCATTTTCTAACCTCTATTTCTGCCAAAACATTGTTTTTTTTTTTATGTCAAAGCAAGCAAAGGGGGAGGTGGGCCACCTGATGGTGGTCACCACCGCCCATAAAAACTTGCAACACTAGAAGTTTATGGACAAATAAGCTCTTTTCTTGTTTACACTTATAAGTTTCAAAACAAATAAAGACAAAAACATTCATAACTTACGCATCGGTTGCTGAGGCGTATTATTTGGAAAGCCATACAATGGAGCTGTGGGTGTGGGCGTTATGTTTGGATAAGACATCGCTGTTGGAGGCATTCCAGCTTGTTGCCCAGGGTACATGGCAAACCCTGGCTGGTATGGATACTGCATATTCTGTCCTGGATAACCAGGCATCGGCTGGCCCGGATGTGGGGCATATTGCTGTTGCATAGGGTCAATTGGTGGATAGATCTGATTCGGCTGTTGCGGGTATTGAGGGTTTCCATACGGGTCTGAAACATCATATAAATATACACTTAATAAAGATATACAAAATAAGATCTTCAAATATAAAGACGTCTAAACTAACAAATGACAATTTAGGCGGAAAAGTATTTTACTTACATCCAGACATGGCGGCTTTTAGTATTTTTAACTGTTCGACCAAAAATTACTGATATTACCGCGTATTTCCTCTTATGTGGCCGTAGAGAATGGTGGTGAGACTATAAAAATATAAAAGAAATAATGTTATACTCGGTTAGTATTCAGTATCTATGCATGTATCTATGTGGATTTGTTGATTGCAAAATTACACTTGTGGCAGACTTATATTTTAAACCGTTTATTTGCGAATTGAGATACCGATACACACTTTCAGCTTTCATAATCTGAAGTTGAATGTTGAAACTTGACTGTTGAACAATAGAACTGATTTTTATACAACGCACGTCAGTGACGCGAGTGACGCACGTCAACCAATAATAAACACAGTCGTGGCGCGTTCAATACAGATACCTCAGACAGATACAAATACATTTTTAGATAGCTAACAACAGAGTAACAGATTAAAAATAGTGTAGGTATCTGGTTTATTTTCCAGTGCTTATATTGATATTATAATATTTATAGCTTTTCAAGAGCTTTTCGAATAATTATTTAAAATAAATATTAATAATTATTAAAATAGATATTTTACGTAGTATGTATCGATATTGTGTTAATTAGTATTCTAATAAACAATGTTGTTTCTATAATCGGGATGAGTTTGTTGTTTTTTAAGTTTTTGGTGGCACCCAATATTATTTTAGGATTAAATACACTAATAATTTTTATTATCGCTAACTACCTACCACCTGTAGCTGGCCATAAAAATACTAGATACCTATTATGAGATACGTCATACGAGCGACTAAAAAAATATTTAGCGACTGATGATGAGATACCTACTACGGTCTAAGCCTACGCTTGAGCAGTGTGAATTTGAATAAGCGAATAATAAATTAAACAAGCGACGATTATTAATAATT